>NC_091752.1:48164165-48421665 GCF_043380555.1 Nothobranchius furzeri
GTTAGCGTTTTAGCTCAAATGCGTGATCCGAGGATTTGGGTCGAGGGAGAATGCAACGAGTTGCTATATAAAGCAGCCGCAGCGCCGCTACCTGCATATAAACCGTGTCACGGACACCCCCATGTTGAAATGACGCTATGCATTACGGGGCTCCCAGGGGCAGAGAAGAGTTGGTCTCTCTCCGAGAATAATTATGAATTTAACAATGATTACTGCCTGATGACATTTTCCCAAATCTGCAAAGCTCACTGGAAGGACACAAACCGAGGACAATATTTTCCTGATATAGGGTTTATTACTCAAGTAAGGGTAAAAAAGTATCTGATTAGAAGGCTACTTGAGTACTGAGTATCATCTGATCTAATATTTTAAAATGATGACATCAAACAGACATAAAATAAGAAGTTATGGGCAAATATTGGTATTTTAAAGACTAAAGGGAAAAAATGTAAACAAGTAAACAACATAATTACAAAATAACAAATTTTAGGCAAAATTTAGACACAAACTGAGGACAATATTTTCCTGATATACAGGGTTTATTTAGTTGTCTGAAAATGTAACACGTTTAAAAAAATACCGTGATAATACCGAAAACCGTGATAATTTTGGTCACAATAACCTTGAGGTTAAATTTTCACACCGTGACAATCCTAAAGCTGACTGGAAGCAAAGGAAAATAAGCATAGATCACACTTAAAATCAAACTCTTGGCACCAGAAAGCACGGGGAAAATGCTCCCACAAACTTTGTTGTCTCGCAGAACGCTGTAAAAAATGGCACATCTTCTGGTCATTGAACACCACATTTTACATCACACAGCTGCTCTCCTCTGAATGAACGAAATGATAATATACTTCGACAGAATAGATACTTTTAATGTATTAAATCTGCTTTGGACGCTTATCAATGAGATCCCACACAGCCAAAGCAGCCGCAATATATATTTTTTCTGTGCAAAGTTCTGAAGGGGCTGAATTTGAATGGAGACACAACAGCTGAGAGGACTGACCCCCAAATTCCACTACCTCCGCTCCGGCACGAACTCCGGAGCAAAATCGGTCCCGTTGTAGTCAATCAGAGCAATTCCACTACTGCGGCCGTGCTCCGGCACTGCGCCGCCCTCTGTTCCGGCGTCCGGCAAAAATAGAATCGATCCTATTTTTGCCGGACGCCGGAGCACCTCCGCAGTCAATGGACAGGAATCACAACTGCCCAACAGGAAAGGGAGCAAGCACAACTTCCGTTATTTCACAATGCATCGATAAACAAAAGGCGTTTTTTGTTTCATATGCACAGGTTTAACAACTTTTAACAACTATCAATGGCGGCTGAACTTTATATGCACAAAAGTAAGCCATAAATACAGTTTCCACTATCAAAGTAGTCACACTTTGTTGATCCAAACACTGCTGATCTCTCAACACAAATGATGGGCAGATTGAACAGTTCATTTCGATGCTTCTCCCACACAACGGGTGTTTGGATCTAACTTCCGCGTTTATTGCTCGGACTGTATCACAAGATCTCGAAAATCCCGCGCATGCTTGTTTGCCCACCTCAGGCCTCCGCACCGGAGCGGAGCCGTTGTAGAGCGGGTACCAGTAAAAATTGAGTTCGGAAGCGAGCGGCTGCGGAAGGCGGGGGCGGAGCGGAGCAGAGGTAGTGGAATTTGGGGATGAGACATCACTGTCAATTTTCCCGTCCCAGGACATGCCCTAAAGGTCCGGTAACGGAAATACAGCTAGCGAGTCAGGTGTGTTGGAACGGGGAAACATGCGGGATAGTGGCCCTTGACGACCAGGATTTAACACACTTGTTTAATACCTTTCTTACTGATGTAGCGTTTATAATGAGTGTAAACTTGTTTGAACTCCTGCAGTTTCAGTGCTGCAAACCCTCCTTCCAGTTTAGTCATTTTGTTAGTGAGGCTGGATGTGCTGTCTTTACCTTGATGGTGGTTTTAACTTTCTGTTTTTGTGTCTGTATAAAGAGGGAAGAAAAATGCATCACAGCCACATGGCGCTGGCAATGGGAAGATCAGAGTCTCTAAATCTCAGGTAAGTAAAATCTGATTACTGGTGTAATTTTATTGTTCGTGCACAAATTAGCAAATGTCCACATTGTAGACATCAATCATACAAGTCGAAAGCAACATCAAATCCAAGAATAAATGTTTCTCTTGAGGACTAATAGCTTTTGATCTGCTAGCCCCCACATCTGAAGTGTCGACTTCCACCATGAAGGGTTTGGTGGGATAGGAGCCAAGATAAAAAGTGTTGTCAGGTGTTGGAAGGCTGTATTAATGGATGAACTGGTGGTAAAAATCTTCAAAGTCAAGAAAGCTCTGGAGCTTTTTGCAGCTGGCGGGTAACGGCCAATGGTTAACAGCCTGCACCTTCTGGGGTCTATGGCCAAACCATCTGCAGACATGGTGAAGCCCAGGAAGGAAGTGGTGTGGTGGTGGAATGAACACTTTTCCGGTCTACAGTAAAGGCGGGCTTTGAGTAGATGATGAAGGACCGCACGCACATACTGTATGTGGTTGGCTTTGTTCCAGGAGTAGACTAGGATGGCAGTAGCCTAAGCAGGGAGGCTTAAGGTTGGTTTATTGTTGACGCGTCCACGAGGTTCGCACGGCTCCGCACAGCGAAATTGTGTCATTTTAACAACACGCGCCTCTGCACGGCCCAAAATTTCCGCACCGCGCACCTAGGAAATTTTCTAACCACGCGGACGGTCGGACACGGAAAAACATGGCGGACCGGCAAGAACTAGTATGGCAGAGGTTCGTAAATACAGACATTTGTATGATTCAGCTCTCAAAGATCACCGTGATCAACATGTTGTTAATAATTCTTGGAGAGAAATAGCTCGCACTGTCAGAATAGACGAGGACGCTGTTAAAAATGCTGGAATGCCATGTTGTAAACAGTAGTTTCTACTTCTACTATGGTGTGGTGTTGGATGCATGCCGTGTAGAGCTCCATGCTGCCTCCTACAGTTTGGGAGAATATTGGCTCACCGCAGAGACAAGCCGCCTGAACCATAAACGCTGCGAGTTGTGAAGCGCGTTCCATCCGCGAGCCGCATCACCAAGCAGAAAGTGAATGCTTCAAGCATAAACCAAGCTTTAGACTTCCCTCTCCCCAACTACTTGGGCCAGCTCCTCCGGGGGAATCCCAAGGCGTTCTCTGGCCAGCCGAGAGACGTAGTCCCTCCACCGTGTCCTGGATTTCCCTTTAGGTCTTTTCCTGGTTGGACGTGCTTAATACCAGCTACTGTGTGTGCAAACCTGGTAAAGACCTATAGTAATCGTTTGACCTCTGTTACTGCCAACAAAGGTTATGTTACAAAGTATTGAGTTGAATTTTTGTTATTGACCAAATACTTATTTTCCACCCTGATTTACAAATAAATTCTTTAAAAATCCTGCCATGTGAATTCATGGATTTTTTTTCACATTCTGTCTCTCACAGTTGAAGTGTACCTATGATGAAAATTACTGACCTCTGTCATCATTTTAAGTGGGACAACTTGCACAATCGGTGGCTGACTAAATACTGTTTTGCCCCACTGTAGGTGAGGGTAGGAATGTAGATCGACCGGTAAATCGAGAACTTCCCCTTCCAGCTCATCTCTCTCTTTATCACGACAGACCGGTACAACGCCCGCATCTCTGCAAACGCGGCACCAATCCAGCTTATGATCTCACGCTCCATTTTTCCCTCACTCATGAACAAAACCCCGAGATACTTAAACTCCTCCACTTGGGGCAGAACCGCATCCCTGACCTGGAGAGCCTCATTCTTTAAGGGGTTTCTTTGACTTTTGGTTGCTTTTTCACCCATTGTCAGTCACTTTTTGGCGTGACCACGACAGCAGATTGTGCAGTGAGTTTTACTGAAAGTTTTTGGAGTGTTGGCCTCCTTTTTCAGCAATCTTGTCATAGGGTTATCAAAATAAAGCATGCAAGGTAAAACATTCAGAAAGGCCCATACAGATTATAAATTAATTAAGTTGATGTAACTTGTATCTGGTAAAGTTGTTACTAATTTTCTTATTTCGGTTTTCTTTGTTCTGGTGTTTTGCCGCTTTTAAGCACATCATCATTTAAGACTTTGTATGTTCTTTTGTGTTCCTGCAGTTGCAAGAGCTGATTCAGCATGAGGTCTGCACAGCAGAGGCAAACAATGAAGCCAAGACGCGTCAATTAATGAAAGCAGTCGAGCAGATGAAAGATGATACAAGCATTGAAAAATCATTCCAACAAATGGAGGTGTGGGGAAAGTATCTTCTATATTTTCCATTTTACCCAAATTCAACTTTTCTATTTTCTTTAAGTGTTTTCCCTCACCTTTTGAATTCTTAAATCACGGGTAGTTTTTATGAGCATACGCCTTATTTCATTATTATTTGGTGTGTATGGCAGCTCCACTTACTCACCTAAAGGATTATTAGGAACACCTGTTCAACTTCTCCTTAATGCAATTATCTAATCAACCAATCACAAGGCAGTTGCTTCAGTGCATTTAGGGGTGTGGTCCTGGTCAAGGCAATCTCCTGAACTCCAAACTGAATATCAGAATGGGAAAGAAAGGGGATTTAAGCAATTCTGAACGTGGCATGGTTGTTGGTGTCAGACGGGCCGGTCTGACTATTTCACAATCTGCTCAGTTACTGGGATTTTCACCCACAACCATTTCTAGGGTTTACAAAGGGTGTGAAAATGGAAAAACATCCAGTATGCGGCAGTCCTGTGGGCGAAAATGCCTTGTTTATGCTAGCGATCAGAGGTGAATGGGCCGACTGATTCAAGTTGATAGAAGAGCAACTTTGACTAAAATAATCACTCGTTACAACCGAGGAATGCAGCAAAGCATTTGTGAAGCCACAACACGCACAACCTTGAGGCGGATGGGCTGCAACAGCAGAAGACCCCACCGGGTACCACTCATCTCCACTACAAACAGGAAAAAGAGGCTACAATTTGCACCAGCTCACCAAAATTGGACAGTTGAAGACTGGAAAAATGTTGCCTGGTCTGATGAATCTCGATTTCTGTTGAGACATTCAAATGGTAGAGTCAGAATTTGGCGTAAACAGAATGAGATCATGAGATCATGCCTTGTTACCACTGTGCAGGCTGGTGGTGGTGGTGGTGTCATGGAGTGGGGGGATATTTTCTTGGCACACTTTAGGCCCCGTAGTGCCAATTGGGCATCATTTAAATGCCACGGGCTAGCTGAGCATTGTTTCTGACCATGTCCATCCCTTCATGACCACTGTGTACCCATCCTCTGATGGCTACTTCCATCAATCCATTTTCATTCGCTTATCCGGAGTCGAGTCATGGGGGCAGTAGCCTAAGGCGAGAGGCCCAGGCTTCCCTCTCCCCAGCCACTTGGGCCAGCTCCTCCGGGGGAATCCCAAGGCGTTCCCTGGCCAGGTGAGAGAGATAGTCCCTCCACCGTGTCCTGGGTCTACCTTTAGGTCTCCTCCCGGTTGGACGTGCCCGGAAAACCTCACCAGGGAGGCGTCCAGGAGGCATCCTGACCAGATGCCCGAGCTACCTTAACTGGCTCCTCTCGATGTGGAGGAGCAGCGGGTCTACTCCGAGCCCCTCCCGAATGACCGAGCTTCTCACCCAGTCTCTAAGGGAGGGCTCAGCCACCCTGCGGAGAAAACTCATTTCGACCGCTTGTATCCGCGATCTCGTTCTTTCGGTCACTACCCAAAGCTCGTGACCATAGGTGACGGTAGGAACATAGATTGACCGGTAAATCGAGAGCTTCGCCTTCTGACTCGGCTCTCTCTTCACCACGACAGACTGGTACAACGCCCGCATCACTGCAGATGCAGCACCAATCCGCCTATCGATCTCACGCTCCAGTTTTCCCTCACTCGTGAACAAGACCCCGAGATACTTAAACTCCTCCACTTGGGGCAGGACCTCATCCCTGACCCGGAGAAGGCATTCTACCTTTTTCCAAATCATGATGGCTACTTCCAGCAGGATAATACACCATGTCATAAAGCTCCAATCATTTCAAATTGGTTTCTTGAACATGACGATGAGTTCACTGTACTACAACGGCCCCCACAGTCACCAGATCTCAACCTGATAGAGCATCTTTGGGATGTGGTGGAATGGGAGCTTTGTGCCCTGGATGTGCATCCCACACATCTCCATCAACTGCAAGATGCTATCCTATCAATGTGGGCCAACATTTCTAAAGAATGCTTTCAGCACCTTGTTGAATCAATGCCACGTAGAATTAAGGCGGTTCTGAAGGTGAAAGGGGGTCAAACATCGTATCCTTTAGGTGAGTGCATGTCATGTCCCAGGGCCTCTGTGGCTACATTGTGACTCATCACCGCCATCATGTGAATGCATATGTGGGTTATTGCCTGTTGTGTTGTAAAGTGCCTTGGGGGGGTTAAAGGTCACAGAAGCTGTGTAACTACAGGCCATTTACCATATTTCCTTATTAACAAAAGCAAATGTAATCTAGCGTTTAAAGAAGTTTTAGCCAAGTAACCGATTGGATGGATGAATAACTCGTCCCACCGTTTTTGTCTCAGATGAACTAACCCCAAGACCAATCATCTCCCCTCTCCCACAGGCTCAGATCAACCTCATGTCAAAGAGGGTAGAGGTGGCCCTTGCTTACCTAAAAAGAACACAGGATCAGGTTTGTAAACATATTTAAGTCATTATGCACGAGCTGTCTCTTTAGAGTAGACGTGGTAGTAAAATGCCAAGACACTCAGAGTTGGAGTGAGAAAACTAATCATTGATTAAAGTTTTTTGTTTTTGAACCCAAAGTAGAAAAACTGAATGTCATTTTTCAACATCATTTCAGAGTTTAACGTCCGCCCATGCTGATGCAGACAGGATCAGGTATGTCGGCTATTGCAGTAGCTTTAATTCCCAGCCTGAGTAAAAAATGTACTATTATTGTTTTCTGTCTCTGTAGGGGAGACTCTGATGAAGCTACAGAGATTTCAGTACTGAGTAAGAGACCAGCATGTACATTTGGACACAAAACACATTATGATTGGATTTTATTTTTAATTCTATGCTTTTCTTTAAGCACCTTGTGACTTTTATCATTTTAATCATACACATAAACCTTTCCTCCTCTTACATCCTAGTTGATAAAGAGAAAAGCAAATGTATCATCAAGATTGAAGAGGCTGTTGATTTGATGGTAAATATGCTGCTACGTATGTTTTTTAGTGTTTAAAGCATTAAAATGGGATGGAGAGGTTGATGTTTGATAGAATTTGTTGGTGGTAAAGTTGGTTAGTGTGACTTATTTCCAGGAGAAATGACGAACGTAGATTTGAAAACTTACATTGTCGTACGAGCAAAAATCAACAAAGTAATGAGAATGGCTTTCTTTTTAGAAAACAGCTAAATGTACGCTTGAGGAGGTCAGAGTAAATAAAGAGGGTAAGATAAACTATTCAACAGGTTTTTTTTCTCCTCTTTGAGACACATTCATTTTGTGATCTGTAATGTAATGTCGACAGGTGCCATGGTTGAATTTACGCCAGAGAAGGCTCCACCCACTCTTTCTCCCAACGGTTCATGGACGGTGTGTGATTTATAGTTTTTTATCTTTATTTTTATTTATATATAAGTCTACTGCCCCCACGACCCAACTCTAGATAAGGGGATGAAAATGGATGGATGGATGGAATGGATATATGTATATAAATATGTGTGTATATGTATGTATGTATGTATATGTATATATATGTATATGTGTGTATATGTATATATATATATATATACAGATAGATAGATAGATAGATAGATAGATAGATATAACCCTTTCACACCAGTGGTGTTCAGTTGCTAAATATGCAAGTGCATTATGAGTAAAAGATGCAGGGAATTGCGACGCTTCAGCCAGATGGTCCAGCAGCGGCTGCTTTTGGTTTGAATGCAACTATTGCAGTTTTTAGACAAATGCAAGAGAACCACTTTATTCCTTTTTATTTATTGTTATTATTATTTTTTATCTCCACTATATATGTATAGTTATACTACGTTAGAACGTTGTTAAGAGGCATGAAAAAGATTTAAGCTAATATGTTTTCCAAATTAGCAGTTGTAGCTTTAACACCAGTCAACGTTTTCTAAGTCCAGACATTTTCTGTTGTCTGTGCCTTATAATGGCATTTTCCTTTTCGGCCTCTGGTAGTTTGTCCTAAAGTTGAAGTGGTAGCAGCCGGCTGTTTCTCCTCCCACACCAGTGGTGTTTTGTGCGTAATGATTGGAGGACCCATGGAAGTGTGAAAGTGAGGTGGTTCAGTGAAACAGACAATATCATGGTCCAATAGTGGCTTTCAGTCCAAGCCGTGTTATTGGCTTAGGTTTTTAAACAAAAACAAGATAACCACTTCATTACTTTTTTCTCATTTTAAATCTCCACCATGTATTTATAGCTATACTATGTTGGAACGCTGTTAAGAGGAGTGAAAAAATATTTTAAGCTAGCTTGTTGTGCAGAAGTGCCATTGTAGCTTTAAAAGTAAAAAAAAAAAAAACGTATTTTGAGTAGAATGCTACTTTAAAAATATATTAATCAGTTTACCAAACAATTAAAGTTAGGTTTTGATTTAAATTATAGCACCTAATGTCAAAGTGCTGCACATAAGATGAGTGAACCCATTGAGGTTTAAGTGGATTGGTTCTTTCTTTGCAGGAAACAAAAGAAGGAGAAAAGCATGTCTGCTGGCCTAGTGAAGGTAGGTTCATTTTAGAGATGCAAATATGAGCTTATATGAAAATCATTTTCAGGCAATGTTTGGGTGATGACTTCATTCGGGTAGTCAGTGGGCTTTCTTTCTGTGAAAATTCTGCATAAGCTTGTGTCAGTATGTGAAAAAAGTCACTTTTTCCTGCTTACTGTTTCTTTGTCTTTTTGTGGGGCCAAATTTGCGATAATCTCCCGACAACCTTCATGGTAGAGTTCAGTGAAAAGGGGTCTCCACCGACTTTAATGCCCATGGTGTCTTCAGAGCAGATGGTAAGATGCTGAATACTCAAAACCTTAGTTTAAGATAACCATTTAGCTTTATTGTTATAACATTTTTAATTCCTAAAAATTTCCTTCTTTTTTTTTTTCGTAGTAAGTGTTTTTTCTAATATTAAACAGAAATCTGGATTTCTTTTTGTCAAGAGTTCACTATTTAGAGGTGGAAAATATATTTCGCACCATAAGCTCCTTTCCGTACTTCCTTGGTTACGGCTGGATGCAACACCTTGTTTGTGAACACGTACCTCTAACCAGCCAACAAAGTCATACACATTGCTTTACAATGGTTATTACTGCATTATATGAATTCTTGTCTCACCCACCGCGGGTGGTCTCATCCCTCCAAGCTCGGGTCCTCTACCAGAGGCCTTGGAGCTTGAGGGTTCTGCGCAGTATCTTAGCTGTTCCTAGATCTGCACTTCTCTGGACTGAGATGTCTGATGTTGTTCCTGGGAACTGCTTTAGCCACTTCTCCAGTTTGGGGCTTAGTTATGGCGCGGTATGGGGGCCAAAATTAAGACTACTGCCCAGCAGCAGGAGGCTATATAAATTCCTAAGCAAACTACTGATCTGATTAATGATAAGCTGGCGCAGCGTTAGCCTGGGCAGGCTGGTGTTAGCATTGGAGAGGCTAGCCATTAGCGTGCCTAGGCTGGCCACTAGCTGGATTTCCTACCTCCTCAACGGACCATTAGCATAGATAGGCTGGCGTTAGCATCGGAGAGGCTAGCCATTAACGTGCTTAGGCATGCCACTAGCTGGATTTCCTACCTCGATGGACCTTAAGCATGGTTAGGCTGGCATTAGCATCGGAGAGGCTAGCCATTAGCATGTCTCGGAGAGTCACTGGTCAGCTAGTGGCCAGCCTAGGCACTCTAATGGCTAGCCTCTCCAATGCTAACACCAGCCCGTCCAGGCTAACGCTAGCCTATCCATGCTAATAGACAGCAGAGGGAGTGTGTGAACCAGTCAATGACTAGCCGAGGGCTGCTAGTCCCTAACGTATCTAGTAGTAACGCCAGTAAAGGTGCTATTCCTCAGTAAGCAGCGCCAGCCTCTCCGTTACCGGCGCCAGCTTATCATTAATCAGGTCGGTAGTTTGCTTCAGAATTTATATAGCTTCCTGCTGCTGGGAAGTAGTCTTAATTTTGGCCCCCATACCGCGCCATACTTAGTGCCCCAATGGCCACGGGCACCACTGATGGTTTTTCCACCGTCTCCTCCTCTGTTCGCCATTGTCCGAGACATTCACTGATCACGTCGTCTGTTGGGGCGTTATCCTTGATGTACTTATGGATCTCGGATATTTCATCCTGGACAGTGGCTCTCATATGCGTATGTTAAACTTTAGTTAAAGACTTACAATTATTACCTGAAGTGTGGATAGATGGCATTTACTGCATCTTACATTAGCTCTTCCAAGATTAGTTTGAAGTAGCAGTTAAATACTAGTGCACCTAAATTTTACATAAAAATAATTGTTCTGAGTTAAAAATAAAAGAAGGTAAATCCCACTGAAATGATCTCTAATTGATTATTTAAATACACTGTTTGTATGTGACGTTCAGGTACCTACTGGGGACCTAAAGAGAGAGCCGGAAGATTCCCAGGATGAAGAAAAGAAGATGATTGAGCAGCCAGAGGACAAGAAGTTCAAACAGGTACTGCAGGTAGTCTGCTGTGGAAATGATTAGAAATTGATCCCTTTTATTTTTTATTTTTAACAACTTGTCTTGTTGATCTTCCAGAAAGATATGCTTTGCCCTCCTTCCCTCCCAGCCAACCCCTTCCCCTCCACCCTGAGCATGGAGGCAGCTTTGTACAGCTTGCCTCAGAAGGTGGAACTAAATTTGGCCCTCATCAGGAACCCTACTCGACTCTCTGTGCTCTGGAACGTGGTAGAGGCGGACCCCGCTGCACCACCTATGGACAGCTACATGTAAATGGATGAATATTTATTATTTTTATTTACTAGTTAGTATTCTCTTGTCTCATCTTCTGTTTGCCTTTAACCAAGTAGCCGGAAAATTATTTTTCTTTTTACATTTGGTGTTATGAAACTTTTTTCCCTACTTATAAACTTACATAGTTTTGTTGATTTGAACTAAATTAGCTTTAAATTTATGGGTGAAATGTTTGAAATACCCATCTGTTATCAGTGTAAGGCCTTGAGTCTTAATATAATTGTCTAACTGAATCACTCACCAGCATTAAAGACCCTTTCAGTTTGCTTTTGAGATATGTACATAACAAAAAAATAACATTTATTTGAATTTACGATAACCATCTACCATTATGGATTTAGTTTTATGGAACAGTTTGAACATCGTAGAGTCGGAAAAGGGTTTTAAAATACCTTCTCCAAGTCAGGGATGAGGTCCTGCCCCGAGTGGAGGGGTTTAGGTATCTCAGAGTCTTGTTCACGAGTGAGGAAAAGATGGAACTCGAGATCGATAGGCGGATTGGTGCTGCGTCTGCAGTGATGGAGACATTGTACCAATCTGTCGTGGTGAAGAGAGAGCTAAGCCAGAAGGCAAAGCTCGACCCCGGATGGGTGGCAGAAAATGGATGTATGGATGGAGTTTGAACATTGTGATCTGACAGATGATTCAGTGACGCCCAAGCTAAAAGTTCTAAGTGACTCGTTATCTTTATTTTTCAGCATCTTCCTGACTATGGAAAAGGACAAAGGAAGTGGCGAGTTCTCAAAATGGTACTCATATGATACGCTTAAGGCCACATCACTGCCGATGTGTGCACTGATCAAAAAGTACAAGCCTGGGCACAAGGTGTGTGCTGCTGTGGTGGGTAAGGACATCTTTGGACGTTACGGCCCTTATAGTGAAGTCGTTACGGCAACAATACCAAACTAATTTCAGAAGGCGTCTCCGAGTCAACTAATTAGCTTGTTTTTTTAAGCAGCTCTTGTAAGTTTTATTGATGGTTTTGAATATATTTTTATTGCTGTCTGTAGTTTTATAGATGCACACAATTATTAGACTACTACTAGATTTCTTTACTTAATTGATTTTGTCCTTTTTTGGTTAGCATGTTATGAGTTGAGCCACAACACACATTGTAGTGATAGTCATTCTAGAGATGCAGATTAACATTCAACACAGAGTGTTTTTAGATAATTTAATAAAGTGTTTTTAATGTGAACTGACTTGGGGCTTGTTTTTTTAAACATTTATGTTAAAAGACTGTGCCGAACAATACGTTTATGCAGAAAGATGTTAGTTTTAATAACCTAAAACATTTAGTAGCATGAATGTGACGTTGCATTCAGATGGATTATCTGAAATTTGTTGGCTAATAATAATTTGTACCACATCAGCATGTTTTTCTGTGCTGAATGCGCCACACGTTTTCTTGTTCAAAGTCATTCCTGCAGCACGAAGGTTGCAGGTTCGAAACTCGGCTCGGCTGCGGCCTTTCTGCGTGGAGTTGCGTGTTCTCCCCATGCATGCGTAGGTTTCCTCCGGGTACTCCGGTTTCCCCCACAGATCACAACATGCCCTATAGGTTATAAATTGTAAGTCGCTTTGGATACAAGCGTCTGCTAAATAAATAAACATAAACATTCGACAATGACCTAGAAATCTCAAAATGGAGTTTGCATTGTTGCGGGACCTGTTTGTCTTCTTGCTGATTGTTGTAGAGACAGCAAACAGGTAAGTGATAACATCTTGTTGTCAATGATTTGTCTTGCAGATTTTTTTATTTGTAAGCAAACTCCTTGCAGGTCCTGAGTGAATGTGGGCTCAGTACATTCAAAGTATAAGTAGACATCAAAATCAGTGTGCGTTAAAAGTTCTGAGAAAGTGCTTTCATCATTTAAAGACCAAGTTCACAGATAAATCCTTTTGTGCTTGTTATCCATCCATTTTCTTGCGCTTTTCCGGAGTCGGGTCGCAGGGGCAGCAGCCTAGTTCGAGAGACCCAGACTTCTCTCTCCCAAGCTACTTGGGCCAGCTCCTCGGGGAGGATCCTAAGGCGTTCCCCGACCAGCCGAGAAACTCCTTCCAGCATGTCCTGGGTCTTCCTTAAAGAATAACTAAACCCCAAAAGAACTTTTCTTTGCTTAGAGTCTGCTTAATTGGGTCTTTACAAATGCAATCTTTCTGTTTCTGTGCATTTTTTGACATGTTTATGTAAACTTGATCAAATCTAGAATCTAGGTCTAAAACGTCTTAGGTTTGAACTGTGGCTACTGCAATTCAAATTTGTGATTGACTGGGACTGGTACAATTTCACGTCATCGGTACAGTCTCCTCCCACTCCCCCTCCCTCCCGGAATAGAAATTCCCCACACTTGGCCATGCCACTCCCTGCCTCCTGGCAGCTCCCACTTTCATAGCAATTTTAAAATCTTGACTAGGGGTGGCGTTACGATAGTGTGCCTTTTTAAGGTCTTCTCCCGGCTGGACGTGCCTGGAAAACCTTACCAGGAGGCATCCTAACCAGATGCCCGAGCCACCTCAACTGGCTCCTTTCAATGTGAAGGAGCAGCTGATCTACTCTAAGCCCCTCCCAGCTGAACAAACTTCTCACCCTATCTCTAAGGGAGAGCCCAGCCACCCTGCGAAGAAAACTCATTTCGGCCGCTTGTATCAGCGTAATATAATCAGTCTAAGCTTCACATGCAGGCTAAACGTTAAAATGGTCTTCTTATCCCTATCTTGCATTAGCCTCAGATAGGAAACAGATGGGGGAATCACTCTGATGAAAAATGCCTGACATTTGTACGTTACATTGCTAAATTAATGGACTCACCCATCTTGGCTTGAATGGTGGTGTTGATTTAGCATCCAGGAGAGAGCCGAGTTAGTCTCGGTTCAGAAAGGCTAACAGTTAGCATTAGCAATTCCACAACAGGGAAAAACTCCTTCAGGCTTGTGCTATTTGCGGAGATAAAACAACAACGTTGCAGAGTGAACACTCAGTTGTAGAGTTGCATTACTGTTAACCAGTCAGGCAAGATGTCCAGATATCAGGAAATAAGACTCCAAAACCTTCTGTGTTACCTCTCCTGTGGCTCAGTTAACTAGTTTGGTTAGCTCAGGCAAAGAAACAGGAGCTAAGCTATCTAGGAGGATGAGTTCGGTTGGAGGCTGAAGGCAAGCTGCTAGGTCTGACCTTATTGACTTTGTCCACAAAGAAAGACAGGCAGTTTTCACAGTGCATCATAGTGGATGGAGGCTGTAGGAGAGACAATACTGCTGATGGTGTGAAACAACACCTTGGGATTCCCTTTTCTCCGGGACACCAGATTGGGAAAATATGCAACCCTCGTTTCTCTGACTGCAGAGTTACAGGAGGTCAGAAGATCCTGTAGGTGCAGCAGATGGACATGGAGACGGGGTTTCTTCCACAAGTGCTTAATTCTTCTGCACTGGTGCTTCCAAAATGTTAATTTTCATACTCGGGTCAAAAGATAAAAAACAAAACAAATGCATAAAAATCTACAGCTCAGAGTAAAATTGTCACAAATATTCAAGATCCATTGTGTGTGTGTGTGTGTGTGTCACTATTTCCGCCGACTGGTTTGTTTGCAGACTTTTTTTTATTAAGTGCTATATAAAAAATCCTTTCTTGTCCTTTGTGTGCTTCTGGGAAGTCTTTGGATGGACAAGTTCAGTTGACCAGATTCAAGACCGGAAGAGACGAGCAGAGCCACTGGGCCAGCCTGAAATTCTGACAACCCCCAACACCCAAGCACATTCCATTGGCCATCATCTGTGGCTGGCCACATTTATGATTGAAAGGCAGCTAACGATCAGTAATTTAGTCATTATCAAACCAAGCAGTCATTTGACAAAGCTCTGGTAGAGCTGGGGGAATCAGAAAATGCGAGGAGGGTATCGCTGCAGACCCGGATATCGCAGATTCAGGCCGACTGCAGATTCAGGCTTGTACTGTTTTTGAGACGGCGCCGTCCACTGTTTGCTAGCATTCCAAGATGGAGTACGATCGGAGAGTGAGTATAGAACGTGGAGAACAGTATTTGTTTAATTAGTAAGAAGGAAGAAAACCGAAAACATAATGGACCATCCAAAGGACCAATAATGCAGCTGGGTTATAAATAAAGTTTAACTGTATTAAAATGTATTCAGTTCATCATTGCAAAGTTCCACAGCTTTCTGCATAGAAATTAATGAGCCATTTGTGTTTTGGTCCATCAAGGTGTTACGAGGTGGTAACTTTTATTATTAAAAGTTACTCAGGAGTTTTCAAATTTGTATTCTGAGAACTACTTCACTGAAGCTTTTAACAACGAATAAACAATTTTTAATACGCTTCACCAACAATTACACCATTTTATATGTAACTGTTAAACCAGGGTTTCTCAACAGGGGCTGTAGCGCCCCCCCCCCCCCCCCCCCCCCAGTGGGTGTTCAGACTATATAAGGGGGCGGTGAAAGTTTTTTGCCACTGAAGGGGGTGCTGAGATGCTAAGGGTGGGCGCTAGCGGTACAGGACATTCATAACAGACAATGGCTCCGAATAAAAATAAGTGTTGACAGTCCAATGTGGACTACCTTCGGTATGGATGTATTCCTTCACCCACGAATCCACAACTCCCCATGTGCCCGCTTTGTGAGCAAGTTTTTTCAAACGAAGCAATGAAACCCTCCCGGCATAAGGAGCACTTGTCCAAAATGCATCCAGACAAAGCTCCAAAGGAACTGAACTATTTTCAGGTAATTAAAAGAGAGACACTCTAAAAGAGGTAACATTAGTAGTGTTTGCTCGAAGCTCGAATTTACTGGACCGAGGATTATTAGCTTCCTACAATATCTCATTACTAATAGCTAAAAACATTTTTTATGATACTTTTTTTAATGACATATTTGTTTTAAACAGTTTCAAACTCGAGGCTGAATTTTTTTTTAATTATGATTTTTGTATCAAAAACTTTCCGTTTCTCTTTCATTGGTGGGCAGTGAGGGAATTCAGCATGACTTGGGGGGGGGGGGGGGGCGTTTAGCTGAAAATGGTTGAGAAACCCTGTGTTAAACTGTAGAAGCTTCTGCAGCAGGCGTGAATCTGTGGTGTCCAAGTCTGCAGCCGTGAATCTGCAGTTAATCTTGAATTTGCGGTTGCAGTTGGTCCTTTAGATGTCGCTGTCTCAAAAACAGTACAAGCCTGAATCTGTGGTCTCCGGGTCTGCAGCGATTGTACTACTGGAAAATGCTGGGAGTTCTAGTGTTAAAGAGGCGAGCATGGTTGGAGGGTGTGAGGGATGCGGGTATTACGTCTGAAAGGGTGGGGGCTGTGGGAACGGAACTCCCAACTGGGGGCTGAGGGGGGCTCTCATTGAGTGGACGCAAAGCTCTACCCTTCCTCACTGCGAACATCAGAGGAATCATAAAACAAACACAAAAAAAGGGTTATAAATACTAGCTTCACGTAGCTCAAAGCCGAGTTCTAAATCCTAACTTGACATAATTGGTTTTCCTTGCACCCCCTTAATAGGATAAAAGTAGGTCATAAATCCCCATCTTGACATAAGAGGGTCTAGGGGAGACCATTTAATAGGATTAATAGGGCTCTCCCTTAGAGATAGGGTGAGAAGCTCGGCCATACGGGAGGGGCTCGGAGTAGACCTGCTGCTCCTCCACAGCGAGAGGAGCCAGTTGAGGTGGCTCTCGACTTAGGCTACTACCCCCGCGACCCGACTCCGGATAAGCGGATGAAAATGGATGAACGGGTCATTAAACAGATGTCATAAATCACATCTTGACATAAGGTGGTCAACGGAGATGGTCATAAAAGGTCATAAAGCAATAAAACTGTCAAAAGTTTGATGAAGGGTGGGGTTTCTTTCTCTTTTATTTTAAAGGCCTGAAAATAGAGGCCTTCAACTAAAAGGGCTCTGACCTTAACAAAAGGGCCTAACTCAAGGTGACTTATTTCTTAAAAGAGTAAATAACTATAAACACAACAACCAAAGGAAGCACTCTCCAAAATACAGCTATCGGGTAGTATTACTTGAACCCATACAACCAAAAGAACGCTCTCTGTCTGAAAAGAAGTACAAACAAAAAAAGCCTCACTATACGCTTCTAACAAAGTTCTCAAGCGCTCAACGGTCAAGAGCTAATTAATGAAAATCTAGAGTACGTAACAGAGACAAAATTAAGGCTGCTAGTTTAACTAAGTCTCCTAAGACGCTAAAGAGACTAGACAAAAGCAGCTAAGTTTAATAAAGTCTCCAAACACTCAAAAGGGGACTAATCCAACACCTGAGCTCTCAACCAACTCCTCTACTTCCTCCTCTCTACTCTCTCTTTCAACTCTTTCCGGAGTATTTTTCTTATCCGATGGCACCATCTAGTGGCTGACAAGCGTATCACACAAAACCGCTGTTCCTCTGCCTTTTTTTTTACAATGGCGACTTCACGTTTCTGTTTATAAATGTGCTTCTGTAGCCGACAAACAGAGCTAAAACACGTTGTTTTATGAGTATTATTCTCATGTCATATTGTGTTTTCAGTTTCCTATTGCACTGAGCTCTGCCTGGCAGGGGGTGTGCTTAGCAAAAAAAAAAGACGTATTGCTTATATCACAGTACATGATAAGATAATCACTTTTACGGATTTCTGACAACTCATACATAATTTCCGAAGGAGGATAACTCTGGAAAGCAGCTAGCAACTGCAGCTGATTAGCTTGATGGGGAACAGCTGGGTGGAGCCATCCGCAGGCTTCACTGCATGGAGCGGAACACGACAGGAAAAACATCTGCAAAATAACAGAGCAAAAATAACAAAATAACAGAGCTGAACAACAGCAATGTGGTGAGATAGGCAGGAAGGTGTGCGGGTTTACCCCTGGGGTTGTAACAGTCAGTCACTACAATAATGGTCTGGTTTCCATCCCCAATTCAATTACCCCATCAAATCCCGCTCTGTCTTTTTTAACCGGTCTGCTCCAGGGTTCACTCCTGCCCTACACTCCAGGAAAGCCACTAACCAAAGGCTCGAAAGACTCTATAAGAAAACTGGTCCCACTATCCATGAAGACTTATACTCTGCTCAGATTTCTGTCCACTGACTCCATTTCTCATGCTAAATTACAGTATTACTCCGGTCTCATCTGTTCCATCCTGTATTGTAGTTCCAACCTGTATCTGTATTTATGTGGCGAGCGGGGCCACTTATCAATTTAGAAGTACAACGCCACCTGATTATCAGGAACCAAAACCACTGAACCTAAGGCACATAAGTTCATTTTTACAAATCAAGCTTGAGACGGAGTTCCATTCCACATAAACAGGGATTTTATTAAAAGAACATTAAATTGAGTTTAAAATAATCTACTAAAAAACACCATGCACCTTCAGATCAACACAGATTAAAACCAAATCAACTTAGGCTGAGGCTGACTAATGGGACTGCCTAAGAGAGCCCGGAACTTAACTCTCTGAACAAAATACAAACCACAAGTAATTTCACCCCAATCACTCATACTCCACTCCGCTGGTTTCACTATTTGGCCGCACTCAGTTCATCCAGTTAAAATCTTTCACTTTACAGCCCTCCCCAGTCACTTCAGGTGTACCTCAGAGCTCTGTCCTGGGTCCCCTCTTCTTCATAACTTATCTACTCCCCCTTGGTATTATCTTCCGCAAATTTGACATCCAATTTCACTGTTTTGTGGATGACACCCAGCTCTACATCTCCAGTAAACCTGACTACACTGTCACACCCTCCTCCCTTACTCACTGCCTTTCAGAAATCGTATCTTGGTTCACCTCAAGCTTTCTCAGACTTGGTAGGTGCTTTTATAGGACACACCATGCAGGTAAATCGGCGTATTATTACCGCAATGGTATGTCTTTAAACGCGCCATGCCGGCATGGCGTTGCGCGAATATTGCGGCATTCGTTCCACCTCGCTTGGTAGTAATATTGCCGCATCAGCCCCTCGCCTCTGACGGCTAATCGCGTGTCAGCCCCGCTAATCCCTTTGGAGCGACTGTGGGAGCCCCCCCCCCCCCCCCCCCCCGCAAAAGAGGGTCGTCGCGTTAGTCACGTATACTGTGCGCCGGGTGCCGGCCGGAAGGAAAGCCGGTCAGATGGACGCGGAGACCATGGAGCTTTTGGCTGTGCAAGCGGAAGAACAGATTAGTTGCCTTTTTACGGGGACGGTGAGAGACAGCCAGTTGTTCGACAGAGTGGTGAAAACACTGGCTGAGCGGGGCGTCAAGCGGGACAAAAAGCAGGTCACAGCAAAGCAATAAAACTGAGATTTTTCTCGTTGGCACCAAATCCTCTGTCTCCAAAAACATTGATAGCGCTAGTCTCTCCCTCTCCCCAGGTTGAGTCTGGGTGTTCTCCTTGACAGTAAATTTTCTTTTCATGCCCACATCAATAACATTATTCAGTCAAACTACATCCATCTTCAATCCATAAATCATCTTCACCCCTCCCTTATCCCTCACGCTGTCACCATTCTTGTCCACAGCCTTGTCACTTCCTGCCTTTACTACTGCAGTTCACTTCCTTTTGTTCTCCCCCACCAACCCCGTCATGAATTACAACTGATCCAGAATTCAGCAGCCCGTATTAGCACCAGAACCCCTTCCTTTCACCACATCACCCCGGCCCACCAGCAGCTCCACTGGCTACCAGTTAAATTTAGGCCCACTTTCAAGATTCTCCTCCACCCCTTCAAAGCCATCCACAATCATTCTCCTCCAAATATATCAGGTCTCATTAATGTTGCCATTCCCTCACGCTCTCTCAGATCCTCTACCTCCCTCCATCTTGTTGTTCCTCCTGCCCGCCTCAGCACCACGGGATGCAGAACTTTCAGCCGCTCTGCTCCCCGTCTTTGAAACTCACTCCCCCCAAACATCAGAAACATTGACAGCTTCACCCTTTTCAAATCCAGACTTGAGCTGCGCCTCGCCTGGAAAACAGACGAGAGCAGATGGAAGCAGCAGGGGGAGTGGCTGAAAGCCGGCGTTTAAGTCGTCGGACACAATTTCCTGCATGTGTAGCTCGGGGGTGACGATGGCTGAAGATATCGTGTCTGCGTTCACTCTTGTTTAATTTTCTATTTTAATTCCGGTGCCTGTTAGTAGCTGAAACACATCCTCACGTGCTTGTGGATATCATATATTGCATATGAAGACATGACTGTAATAATAAGTAAAGGTTAGCAGCTGTAGGTTTAGTGTGCTCATAGGAAACGTGACAAAAGAACACAATACACATTTCTCTTTATGGCCTATATAGTTGTCATCATCAACGTTACAGGATTTACAGAATGCATGTGACCAACTAACATTTCATTTCATCAAACTAACATATAACCTGTAAAAAAATAGTTAATTTTTAGTTATTAGAATTTCCCCCCCAAGCCGACACACACACACACACACACACACACACACACACACACACACACACACACACACACACACACACACACACACACACACACACACACACACACACACACACGTACCTGTCTTTCTATTATCATAGTGAGGACCCTCCATTGACTTCCATTCATTTTTGTGACTCCACTATGCCTAACCCATACCCTAACCATAACCAATGCTGACCTGAGGACCAAAAAGATGTCCTCACTTTGTAAGGAAAATGGTCAAAATAGTCCTCATTATGTAGTATGTACAAGAACACACACACACACACACACACACACACACACACACACACACACACACACACACACACACACACACACACACACACACACACACACACACACACACACACACAGTTGAGTCCGCCTACTGAAGGTCTGTTTCCTGTCCCAGTCAGACATCTGCAGCTGTGTAGATAACACCATGCTCACATTTTGGTAAGCTAAAAATGTTCCTCCCGTCTTCTCTTTTGTGTTTGCAAAAATCTACAAAAGTAGTTTTTCTTGATTATAGATGAAAAACAATACATTACAATGTTATTTCCAGCTAAACTAAAACATGTATGCAGTTGAGCAGGGAGGTTAATTATTAGTTAAACACGAGGCCGACCCAGAAGCTGCTTTTCACTTTCACTCTTAAATGGTTTGGCCGCTGATGTCATTCATTTTGTGTGCTCCAAACGTCTGGTTTGCTCAAGTCCGGTGTACAAAAAAGCAAAGAGGATAAGAAAATAAAAGCCTAAGAGATATCAGCCTTGTAAAATAAGCTAGCTGGTTATAATATTAAAGGTTATTAGTTTGGATTACGTCCTTCAATGCCAGTGAGAGAAAAGACGGAGCATCTCGTCGGAGCAGGAGGGATCCACTGTCCCGTTGAAGATTCTGGGTAAGAGATCGAGATAAAGAGAATATCGTAAACAATCTTGCTTCTCAGACAAGGAGTGGCAGCAAATTCAGAGTTCCTGTCAGTTGGTATAGAAATGTGTGTGTGTGTGTGTGTGTGTGTGTGTGTGTGTGTGTGTGTGTGTGTGTGAATGGGGATCTAATATCTCATCCCCGGGCCCGTCGCCTGGCCTGCACACGAGTCACAAGTTAGCTTCCATTGTTCAGACAGTAGCATTTAAGTGAGAACCTGTTTACCCCCAATGACAGGGTCCCTGAGCAGTGATGAATAAACAACATGGGGAATTCGTGCTCTGTCCAGAATATGAGGGGCAAAACCAAAGGGAAGAAAAAAACTAATCAAACTAAAGACAAAGATTCTGACTTAGAGAAAAGTGGAGAAAATTCCTCACTTGAACAGAAGAAGCCATCTGTTTCAGAAGAGGAAGGACATGTAGAGCAAACAACAAGAGAGGAGACTGTAGGTTGTCGAAGAGAAGAAGCATCTTGTACTGTAGAGAGAGCTGGTCCTTCACAGCAGTGTACAACAGCTGGAGTTAACACAAACAGGTAAGACTTCTGTTTCCTCTACTTAAAGGGGCGTTATGGAAGATTGGCAGCCAAAACATGTATAGAAATAATAAATGTCTTCTTCATACATTCTCCTGCAATGTCCTGGTCCTGTAGAATGAGCCCTGGCATTTTTACTGTGCTTTACGTCCCTCGGCTTCGCTAGGAGCACGATGTGATTAAGGGAGTAAAGAAGATGTTGTACCGGAATGAAACAAACACTTTTATAGTTCTCTACAAGATATTTATTAAACAAAAACGAAGCTCTTGGCTGAAAAGGGAACAAAAAGGTCTTCCACGACTGGGTATTATTAAACAAAAGGGATTTCTAATAAAGAAACGATATCTAATAATAAACTAAGGAACACAGCACAAGCCTAGAATAAGGCTAAACGGTAAACACAAAACTGCACCAAAAGGGTGAGCAAAGTCTCTCTGTAACGAGGACACACGAATTACTACTAATATTACCAAAACTCAAAATACCACTCAGGTTGCAAAACAAACGAAAATACCACTCAGGTAACAAAACGAAGAAATACCACTCAGGTAGCGAACGGAGACTTTAACGTCTGTAAAGCGAGGAGAGCTAGAGAGGAGAGCAAACACCTCCGTGTCAACACCCTTCTGAACATCTCTTCCAGAATATCTCCCAGAGCTCCCTTTTAAGAGGGAGGCTCAATTTATCTAACAGCCTGCAGCTGTGCAGGCAGTGGACCGAGGGCCTCTTGTGGCCAAAAGTAGACGGTGCACGTCACACTCCCCCCCTCAAAACAACAACTAAAAATGACGAACTAAAGAGAACTCCCGCTAACTACACACAAAAAAAAACTAACTAACTAACCCCTAGATCTCAAAGGTGGGCAGATTAAACACAAAATATCTCACGGCGCTGATCCCCAGCGCCGCGGAGTGTTCCCGAGATGTCTGAATGAACAGACAACACTAGCCTTATCAGAGATCGAACAATCTAAAACCTACAAGGGAGTCTCAATCGAAAAACTGCGGGAAAGGGCGTCAGCCATGAGGTTTTCTGTCCCTTTCTTGTGGCGGATGTCCAAGTTGAATTCTTGGAGGAGGAGAGCCCATCTCATCAAGCGCTGATTGTGGTTGTACATTCGGTGGAGGAAGACCAGCGGATTATGATCTGTAAACACAATGGTGGTGAATGCACTGTTGCCAACATAAACAGAAAAATGTTGCAGGGACCATATGAGGGCTAGGGTCTCCTTCTCTATGGTGGAATAACGGCGTTGTGCAAGGTTAAACTTCCTTGAGAAGTAGCAGATGGGGTGATCAAGTCCACCAGCATCTTCCTGGAGAAGCACAGCTCCGGCTCCGGCATCAGAGGCATCGACCTCAAGCTTGAAAGGTCGAGAAAGGTCAGAAGCTGTAAGAACTGGGGCACAACAGAGTAGGTCACGCAGAGCAAGGAACGCCTGGTTACATTCAGAGGTCCAAGAGAATGGGATATTGGTGCTTAACATATCTGTGAGAGGTTTGGCAACAGTGGAGAAGTTACGGCAAAAACAGCGGTAATACCCGGTCATGCCCAGAAATCGACGGAGTTCTCTGCGTGTGGTCGGTGGCGGAAATGAAACAATAGCCTGGATTTTATCAGACAGCGCCCTCACTTGGCCCTGTCCTACTTCCTTCCCTAAATAACAGACAGTGGCTTTCACGAACTCACACTTGGCGAGATTTAGAGTCAGATTAGCCATCTTTATGCGGTCAAAGACTTGAGCTAATATCTGGAGATGCAGATCCCAGGACTGAGTGTAGATGACTATGTCATCAAGATACGCGCTGCAATGAGGCACATCACACAAAACCTGGTTCACTAGACGCTGGAAAGTAGCGGGGGCATTCCTTAAACCGAACAGCAACATGGTGTACTGGAGCAGGTTATCTGGAGTGACGAAAGCAGACACTTTAGATGCAAACAGAGTTAGCGGCACCTGCCAATAGCCTTTTAGAAGATCCAGTTTAGTGACAAATGTAGCTGAACCCACACTATCCACACAGTCTTCTACACGAGGCAAAGGAAACAAATCTGGGACGGTTTTTGCATTTAACTTGCGGTAGTCAGTAACAAACCTATGTGAGCCATCAGGTTTATTTTCCAATAAACATGGAGAGCTCCAGGAACTGGTGCTGGGCTTTGCTAGGCCATGTTCTAATAGATAAGTCACCTCCTTTCTCATTAGTTCCCTCTTCATCGGACTAGCCCTGTAAGGGTGCATACGAACGGGGACGGAATCAGTAAGGCTGATGTCATGAGTTATTAGGTGGGTCTGACTGGGCACATCTGAAAATAGTTCTGGAAAAGAGTGAATTAAATGAGAAAGCTCCTCCTGTTGCGAAGAGGTGAGGTGACCCAAACTGGACGACAGGTTGGAGAGAGCTTCGGAGTTGCAGAGACGTGGGGTGACAGGGGGCAGCGAACTCCACGTCACAGCATCATCTTGCACAGTATCAGGCAGTGGGGGAGAAACATCTGCAGAGACTAAACAAGGCTGAGTCACAGTGGTAACATGTTCATGAAATAGCTTCAAACGATTCACATGACAAGTCATGGTTTTCTTTCTCATTAGAGGAGTCCTGATCACATAATTGGTTTCACTGAGCTTGGAGAGAACCTCAAAAGGACCCTCAAACTTTGGAGACAAAGAGGAACCCACAACAGGACTCAATAACAAAACCTGGTCTCCAGGTTGTAGCACTCTAACAACTGCTTTTTTGTCAAACTTTACCTTCATTTTCTGCTTTGCTTTGCTTAAGTGTTGCTGAGCTAGGAGATTAGCCTCCCTTAGCCTTTTCTGGAACGTCTTGACAAACAAAGGTGCACTAACACCTGCAGAGGGAGCTGGCCACAAAAACTTCTCTTTCAGGGCTTTGAGGGGGCCCCGTGGAGAGTGGCCAAAAACAAGTTGGTGGGGACTGAATCCAGTGGATTCCTGAATGGTGTCCCGAGCAGCGAATAACACAAATGGCAGACCATCTTCCCAAGATCTGCCAGAGGTAAAACAATATTTCTTTAACATGGACTTCAGAGTCTGATGCCATCTTTCCACGACTCCCTGGCTTTCCGGGTGGTAACTAGAAGACTTGTGATGTTCAATGTGCAAGGTCTCTGCTACTTGAGCAAAAACCCGTGAGGTAAAGTTGGTGCCCTGGTCCGATTGTATGACTTTAGGCATTCCAAACACAGAAAAGAAACCTGTTAGGGCCTTAATGATGTTAGCAGTTGTAATGGAAGATAACGGTACAGCCTCAGGAAAGCGGGTGGCAGAACATATAATAGTGAGAAGATATTTCTTTCCTGAACGAGATGGAGGAAGTGGACCTACACAGTCGATGACTATGTGGTCGAACGGGGTGGAGATCACAGGAGTGGGATGTAAGGGTGCTGGTCTTATTTTCTGGTTCGGTTTTCCCACGGTCTGGCAGGTTGGACAACACTTACAATAGTCCGAGACCTGGCGTTTTAATCCGGGCCAAAAGAAATGGTACAATATGGACTCATACATTTTGTTTATTCCCAAATGTCCAGACCAGTCACCCTCGTGAGCTAGAGCCAAACTGTGGGAACGGAACTTAACAGGTACCACAATCTGTTTCACATTCCCCCAGTCAGCCCCTTTTGCAGAGGGCTGAGCCCAACAGCGAAACAAAATGTCATTTTCTAGCACATAAGCAGTAGTGCCACTAGCAGAGTTAACATCAGCAAAAGCTAGGGCAAAGAAGGGCTTCAGAGTTTCATCTGAATTTTGAGCTTCCACTAGAGCATCACAGGTTATGGGGAAGTTCTCAGGAGTAACCTGAGGCAACACACGAACGGCAGAATCTGGTTGTTTACCAGAATCTGAGAAAAGCTTGCTCAGAACGGAACCTTGGAGGGTTATATCTGGATCCCTCTTTGCTTGAGCTCGAGTTAGAACACAGGCAGGCAAACTGTCAGTACTCTCTTGCACCTCTGGTTCTGTGATGAGCTCAGGAACAGGCACAACCAAACCACCTGCGGCATCATTTCCCAGGATAAGATCCACCCCTTTCGTTGGCAGATCGTCCACTACAGCCACAGCAAAAATACCAGAAACTAAAGGACAAGACAGATTAATCTGATGCACTTCAGCAACAACTGTTCTCATTTCAATGCCTTGTAAAATCACAGAGTAGCCAGCTCGGTTCATTTCGGAAAAAGGCAAAACGTTCTTTTTAATTAGCGTTTGTGAAGCTCCGGTGTCTCTTAATATCACCACTTTTTCATCTGTTGCAGAACCCGGAAGTGATACACGCCCCTCTGACAAAAATGGTTTGTAGCTTGAGTTGGGCTTGGTTACATTTATCCCAGCACAGGGTTTTAATGAACAAAGAGCCACTTCCGGTCGGGTTTTTCTGGGCGAGTCGCCGTTTCGTCTGTTTTTCTGCTTTAGAGCATAACAGTCCCTGATGACATGGCCACGCTTGTGGCAGTAAAAACACTCAGAACTCTCAGTAGCAGGGCGAAGTTTAGGAGGAGATTTGACTCCTCGTACGGGCTCTGAACGAGTTTCTTTGACTCGATGTGTGAGAGAAAACTGGTCAGCGAGTAAGGCGGCTTCGGAGAAGGAAGTAACCTTCTGTTCATTTAAGTAGTGTACTAGTCTTTCGGGGACATGTCTCTTAAATTCCTCTAAGAGGATTAGCTCTTTGAGCTCAGCTAGTGAAGTGACATGAGAAGCAACACACCATTTTTCAAACAAAACCGATTTGTTATGAGCATACTCGACGCAAGACTGATTGTCTCGCGGTGTTTCGGAGCGGAACCGTTGCCTGTAGGCTTCCGGTACGAGTTCGTAAGCGTGCAAAACAGTAGACTTTACCGTATCATAATTAGCACTGTCTGTTAGAGACAAAGCAGACACCACCTGAAGAGCCTTACCTGTCAACTTACAGGTCAAAAGCAAAGGCCAGACATCGCGAGGCCACCGGAGTATCGCAGCCATCCTCTCGAAAGCAAGGAAGTACCCATCCACTTCAGTCTCTCGGAAGGGAGGCAGGAGTGTGAGGCATTTGCTGATGTCGAATGGTGTCGTAGAAGATGTAGGAGTAAGCGGAGTCTCAGATGGCGGTTGGACATCCCCAAGGGGAGGCGAAATGGCGGCGTCTGAGTCCTTGGCTGGTTGAACAGTCCGAACAGTGGCAGGATCATGCTTCCTGCTCTGTAACGTGAGCTCAAGTTCTCTCAGTCGAATGTCCGCGTCCAGTCTTTTGAGTTCAATCTCATGTCGTTCCTCGGCCTCAATGTGCAAACGAGCCAGTCGGAGTTTCAGGCGAGCTCCGGTTAACGGAGATGACGAAGGGCTCTGCTGAGGTGAAGCGGACTCCGAGGAGCAGGCTAGTTCAGGCTTCTCCATCCTCTCCTCTTCGTTAGTCACCGGTGGTGACGGAGGGCGTGACACAGGCGGAAGAATCTCTTGTGCAACCAGGAAATCCAAGACGAACTGACGTAGGGCGTCTTTCGTTAGCTGCTTGGGGACGAGCAGACTGAAGTGGGCGGCAACCTGCTGCAGATCGGATTTTCTGCAATTCTCCAGCAGCCGGCGCGATGGAGCCTCCACAAATGCCTGTACGTCAAAGGTAGACATGATTCCTGCTTCGCCTCTAAGAGAAAAAATAAAAGGTTAGTTCCAAGCACAGTACAAATGAAAATTACGGGTAAAAATGTTATAAATAACAAAAAATCCCGGACGAGCCCCCACTCTTTTACGTCCCTCGGCTTCGCTAGGAGCACGATGTGATTAAGGGAGTAAAGAAGATGTTGTACCGGAATGAAACAAACACTTTTATAGTTCTCTACAAGATATTTATTAAACAAAAACGAAGTTCTTGGCTGAAAAGAGAACAAAAAGGTCTTCCACGACTGGGTATTATTAAACAAAAGGGATTTCTAATAAAGAAACGATATCTAATAATAAACTAAGGAACACAGCACAAGGCTAGAATAAGGCTAAACGGTAAACACAAAACTGCACCAAAAGGGTGAGCTAAGTCTCTCTGTAACGAGGACACACGAATTACTACTAATATTACCAAAACTCAAAATACCACTCAGGTTGCAAAACAAACGAAAATACCACTCAGGTAACAAAACGAAGAAATACCACTCAGATAGCGAACGGAGACTTTAACGTCTGTAAAGCGAGGAGAGCTAGAGAGGAGAGCAAACACCTCCGTGTCAACACCCTTCTGAACATCTCTTCCAGAATATCTCCCAGAGCTCCCTTTTAACAGGGAGGCTCAATTTATCTAACAGCCTGCAGCTGTGCAGGCAGTGGACCGAGGGCCTCTTGTGGCCAAAAGTAGACGGTGCACGTCACACTGTGATTGACTGTTTTTCTGTAAAATCACAGAAAAAGAGAGCTGCTTGGGTCGAGCAGGCTGTTTCATGCGTGTTCACGCTCAGGCATAGCCCGTAGCATTTGCTATCCGTAGCTTTAGCAGCATAGCAATCGCAAGCATAAAAATTCAAAAGTCCGTGAATTTTTATGCTCACGATTGCCCCTCAGGCCAAAAGCGTAACCGCAGCTTCAATAGTAGGCTCGTGCACGAGGCGCGCATGCTGTACGTGCACACTCCTTAATAAAAATAACAGCTGAGACAGTCCCTTGTGTGTGTGTGGGGGGGTGGGGGTGGGGGGTGGAGGACAGGAGAATGCACAGCTAATTAATTAAATAATTTGGTTCTGTACCTTTCTCTTCAGCACAGCTGACAAAGGTTTATAATGGGTCAGTCCCCCTGCATGCTCAGATCATTCCCTTCCCTTGCTTGAAAAATTGTTCCAAAATGAAAGTTGAACCCACATCTTTTTTATCTGTGAATTCAGTGCCGTTCGGCGAGTCTCAGATAAAAATTTGGGCATCTTACTGTAAAAAAAATATACCATTAATGTAAAAAAGAAACTCTAAATAAACTATGTTTACATCCAGAATTGAACCCAAGTCTTCTACATGGGAGTCAGACATCTTACTAGGTGAGCTACACACCAGTAACATACAAAGTATCTTTAACTTTTATATCCTTGATGACAGCTGAAACAACATCAATCCAAAGAACGGTTTTGAGCGAAAATGGCTATTTTGTTGCTAATTTGCAGGAAATATCTTGAAGAAAGTTCTACAGAAAGTAGCTAAGGGTCCTCAGAAATGTAGCTAGGTTCATCACTAGGCGTTAGGAACAGCGACAAAGTTGCTGAGTTGGCACTGCCTCTCTCTCTCTGCTGCTAAAGCTATGGATAACAAATGCTACGGGCTATGCCTGAGCGTGAACGCGCATGAAGCAGCCTGCTTGACCCGAGCAGCTCTCTTTTTCTGTGATTTTACAGAAAACAGGCAATCACAGTAAAAATGCCAGGGCTCATTCTACAGGACCAGGGCATTGCAGGAGAATGTATGAACAAGAAATTTATTATTTCTATACATGTTTTGGCTGTCAAACTTCCATAATGCCCCTTTAAGTTTATAAATAGTTACAATTGAGATATGTTATACACCATTGGGAATTTTCCAGAGGTGTGACCAAGTCACTGCTTTGCAAGTCACAAGTAAGTCACAAGTCTTTTCCAGTGAAGTTTCGAGTCAAGTCCAAGTCAAAGACAGTCAAGTCCAAGTCCTTAACTTTGAATGTTCAAGTCATAATCAAGTCATCTGTCTAACTTCAATTTAATGACGATGATAATAAATACATTTCAGAAATAAAGCTTCATGTTTTGGCTGTCAAACTTCCATAACGTCCCTTTAATAATAACCTGTATAATTATCGATCTGACAAAAAAGTCACCAATTGGAGATGTAAGCCTATCTAATTGGTAACTCTGTAAAATGAAGTTGCTTTTGTCTTGACAGTCCATCTGATCATCTGTCAGCTACTTTTGAAGAGGAAGGTGAGTTGTACAGTACACCATTCTTTTCATGCTGCTTAATCCAGGCCACAAAAGCTTTGAGAGTCGCACTAATATTGTTACAAAGTTTTCTGCCTCAGCTTTTATGATGGCAGCGTTAATACGCTAGAGAGAACAGCATTCAACTGCAATGTCCTTTGACATGAAAAAGAAAGACCAAGCGTGTTCACTTTCATTTTCATCAAGAAACGTCTTGAGGGTGCCTAAGAATATCCAGCTGGCACCAGGACCATCTCCTAAAGGTTTCTTCTACAGCACGGCTCGGGTTAGGGTTAGGGTAGAGGTTTCTCCGGCAGGTGAAGAGAAAAATGTTGGATCAGCATCCAAAGGAACAGTAAAGAAGCAGTGTCTGCCCAAGAAAATAACCAGAGATGGAATTACCAGAAATTTGGTTTCAGAAAACTTGGCTAAAGTTGGCTAATATCAATCAATCCTGTGCAACAGTAAAGCGTTCTGGAACCATTTGCGGTGATGTCAAGAGTTCCCGATCCAGAAGGACCAACACTGCAACACTTAATATAAACAAATTTAATCGTAAATTAACGCATTTAAAAGTCATAGTAAAATACTTCAGCAACCACTGAACCATCTGGAATAAGATCTAAAACCTAAAGTAGCAAACTCTGTCAAAACCAACACTTGCCATTCCCAAACATTTGACCAATTATTTCAATGTGTGTAAAAAATCTGGTAGTTTTCTTTGTTGTGTCATATTTTAACCGTGTTTATTTTATTTTTGAAGCTAAATGGGTGGACAGCAAAAGGGCAGATCTTATTCAGACTGTCTCTTCAGCAAAGTGCATAGCTGACCAGATGCGTCAAGAAGGCATGATCCATGGAGAGACTTATAACCAAATCTGCACTTTAGCAACAACCCAGGATCAGATGAGAGAACTCCTCAGAGTACTTACAACTAACAGGCTCAAATCAGCGTTTTACAGAAGCCTCAGAGAAACTGAACCAGAAAGTTTTGAAGGTGAGTTTTTTTTCTTCAGGTTTTGACTTAAGACATAGTAATCACAATGCACAATGTTACGATTGATATTAATATATACAATTGCCATTGCTGTAAAATGTTTTTTAACTTTTATTCTTACAACTGAAGACGCTTTAAAAAATGTCATCAAAAAGAACAAAGAATATCTGAGAAAAAAGTGCACGTGGGAGTATGAAGGCAGTGAAAAAGCCCGTAAGGAGATGAAATCGTTGGACCAGATCTACACAGAACTTCACATCGTCCGCGGAGAGAGTGAACTTGTCAATAAACAGCACGAGATTTGGGAGCTTGAAGATAAGTTTAGGAATCAAACAGCAGAGGGCATCACAATCAACTGTAATGACATTTTTAAAAGTACACCTGAGGATTACACAACGCCAGAGACTGATGGTAGAGAGGTGAGAGCCATCCGAACGGTGATGACGAAAGGAATTGCTGGGATTGGGAAAACCGTCTCTGTGAAGAAATTCATCCTCGACTGGGCAGATGGAATAGCCAATCTAGACCTGGACTTTATTTTCATGTTTCCGTTTAGGGAGCTAAACCTAGTCAAAGATAAGGATTTGAGTCTTGAGAAACTTGTAAAAGAATTCCACCCGGAGCTTAAAAATATAACAGTTGCAAAAATATTTGTCAACCACAAGGTTTTGTTCATTTTTGATGGCCTTGATGAAAGCCAATTTGAACTGAACTTCCGAACAACACAACTGTTGACCGATCCCACAGAGACGTCTTCAGCAGACACTCTTGTGACCAATCTGATCAGGGAACATCTTGTTCCCTCTGCACTTGTCTGGATAACTTCAAGACCGGGAGCAGTTCAGCGCATCCCAAAACAATACATCTGTCAGTGGACAGAGGTCGGAGGTTTTGATGATCCACAAAAGTCCCAGTACTTCAAGAACAGAGTTAAAGATCCAAAGATTGCTGAAAAAATTATTAACCACATTACAATATCCCGGAGCTTATACATCATGTGTCACATCCCCATCTTTTGCTGGATTGCCTCAAAAGTTCTCGAGCATTTGCTTTTAAGAAAAGAAAATTCTCCACAAGAAACCATAAAGACACCTACGACTCTTATTGAAATGTACACCCACTTCTTTTGCATTCAGATGGAGGTAGCTACTGACAAATATGGCAGTAAGAGTTACTCAGATACGGCAGAGATCCTCAAGTCAAACGAGGAGTTTATTTTCAAGCTAAGCAGAATGGCCTTTGAAAAACTGGAAAAGGGGGAAATCATATTCAGCAGTGATGATCTAAAGAAGTATGACATTAGCATTGACACAGCTGGAGTCTACTGTGGATTGTGCACGGCCATATTCAAAGAGGAGAGTGTGTTTAACTCAAAGAGACTTTATTGCTTTGTGCACCTGACAATTCAGGAGTATTTTGCTGCTCTCTTTGTTTACAAGAGTTTTGCAAGCAAAAGGATCGATTCTCCAAACCTCAAGGACTTCCTGCTGATAGGATCTGAAGAGGAACTCAAAGCCAAGTTGGAGGAACATCCAGTGGATCTACCCTTGGATGAGCTAATGGAAATTGCAATAGCCAATTCAGCTTTGCGGAAGACAGGAGAGCTGGACATGTTCCTCAGATTTCTCATCGGCATGTCTCTGAAGTCAACACAAGAACTGCTTCAAGGACTAATTCAGCAGACAGAGGACCACTCCGAAGTTGTTGAGGAGATTAGGAAAAGTCTAACTGACATAGATTTGTTAGATTGCTCCGCTGATAGATGTCTGAACCTCATTCACTGCTTGGCTGAACTGAAAGACAGCACCTTGTACGACACTGTGAGGCAGTTTGTGAATTCCAACCAAGCTCCAGAAACACAACTGTCCCCTGTTCAGTGCTCAGCTTTGGCCGACCTAATTCTGATGTCAAAGACACCTCTAGAGGAATTCAACCCCAAAAAATACAGACCGACAGTGAAAGGTCTTTTTCGGCTTCTCCCGGCTGTGAGGAACAGCAGAAAACTAAGGTAAGCTGAGTTTTACAATAAATATGCTTGTACTTGTATCTTATATTTGATTTAAAGATGTTTAAACCTCCCACTGTCCTAATGGGTGTGACCCCATGAGGAAAGTTGACCATTGAGCAGGGTTGATGTTTTATCCCTTGAGGTCCATGTGGCAGGGGTGAGGAGTGAGCACCACCTCAGCCCTGCCACATGGACTTCAAGGGATAAACCATCAATCCTGCTCAATGGTCACCTTTCCTCGCGGGGTCACCCATAAAGACAGTGGGAGGGTTAAAAGAGATGTTGTGTAGTTTTTACGATTAATCTCTGGCAATATCCATCAAATGTTGTTGAAAAATATTGGCGGCTTCATAACATGACCACAAAAATCGGGTCTAAAATACTTGGGAGCAGGTCTAAGACTCTGGGCCATATTTTCTTCTACTGGAGCCAGTGAGGAACAAAGTACATTTACTCATTTGTAACGTGAATACAAAACGTTTGACATTAGATTCGCTGCTCCTCCACATCGAGAGGAGCCAGTTGAGGTCGGTCGGGCATCTGGTCAGGATGCCTCCTGGACGCTTCCCTGGTGAGGTTTTCTGGGCACGTCCAACCAGGAGGAGACCTAAGGGGAGACCCAGGACACATTGGAGGGACTATGTCTCTCACCTGGCCAGGGAACGCCTTGGGATTTCCCCAGAAGAGCTGGCCCAAGTGGCTGGGGAGAGGGAAGTCTGGGCCCCTCGACTTAGGCTACTGCCCCCCACAACCCGACTCCAGATAAGCGGAAGAAAATGGATGAATGGATGGATAATTAGTCACAACCCAGCTCAAATCCATGACAACATCGAGGGGTTAGGAATGGATCATCTGGCCTTAAGTCTATATATCACAATTTAATCTGTACAATCCAAGAATTTGTTCAGATTAAAGTCTAAAAAATTTGGCAGCCTGTGTGTTAATTGTGCGTTACAAAAGGAATTAGCGCTAATGAGCTGTCAATACAGATACGTAAGACTTTACTGCCACCCAGCATATTTTACTGAAGGATGTTTTTATGCTCAGCATCAGACTGCTTGAACCCAAACCAGGTCTCTGTCTTCTGTACAAACACTTCCTGGTCCACCTGCTCCAGCAGCAGCTGCTTTCATCCAAAGTCAGCACAGCTTGTCGACCTTCCTGCACATTCACAGTAGGTCAGTAGAGTCAAAATCTCTTCCAGTGGCTACATTTAAATAATTTCTACCATATTCCGCTTTTACTTTGTATTACTACAAGGGGTGCAACACCATATTTAAAGTTAAAGGGTTAACAAAATCAAGCAAGGAGCCAAAAGCTCTCACACCAAATGTTTGCCCACAGATGCTCTCTGGGCTGGAGGTGGAGTTGGGTTGAGATGAGAATGATGTCAGGCTTCTCCAGTCATCCTTGGATGGTCCTGCCTCAAGTCTCGCTGCATAAACCTGAAACAAAAACTTGCAAAGCAGGCGCTCACATTCAATATTTAAAGACACCATGAATGTGTGTGGGTGAGTAGGCGGGGCTTTCAGCAGCACTTCCTGAGTGTTCAGACTCAGAGGATCTTACAACACCTAAAACTATAATTTGACTTGACTTTTAGACAGATGTAGGTGTGGACACCATGCCCAGGTTTATGTGTGTTGGTAGTATGTGTTGAAGGTAGTTGGTACAAACATATGAATAATTAAAAGGTGTGAAATATTGATATGACATTTACGGGGTTTTTCCTGCATTCAAATTTGCATGGCGGCCGCCTCCAGCTAATTGTGTGCCGCCCCAGCCTGATTTCACTCTGCCCCCAGCTTTATGGATGTTATTTTAACTGCAGTTGCAGCGTTGCGCCACTACAGGGGTGCTGTATCAGCAGCAGTGCACCAAAAAGCGCTAAAACCGCTGCAGAAAAAGAAGATCAATAATAGCTTTTCTCACTAGTTGCTACCAAGCCCCCACATTGCGGCTCAAAAATTGAGGCCAACCCGGAAGTACCAAAAATTGCAGTTCCACCCTCATCCGCTGGGGGCTGGTGTCAGAAGCGAGCAAATCCTCATTGACTCCCATGTTAAAAATACCAATTTCACAGCAGAAATAAACATGTTTACAACCTGGTTCCAAAACATGTTTTTGGTTTAAATGATCTAGTTTACACTCATGACAACTCTGAGGGGGGTGAATTTTTTTTCTCTCACTTTTCTGTTTAAGTGTATTAAAAGCCTAAAGTTCTGTATAATTAATGAGCATCAGACCCACGTGACCACAGAGCTAGCTCCGTGGAAAGGCCTCAGTAGAGCCTCGGTCTGGCTTGGGGTCTGTTCCGGGATTTTGAGTGTCTGTGTTTGTGTATTCTTTTTTGTATATTTTTTGTGCAATTGTTGGACTAAATGACTTGCTGTGGCATTAATTGCGCTAATAGAGCGTCCATGGATTCTCCACTTCATTTTTTTGGGTAAGTAAAATTATATTTATGTATTTTAGGTCACTGCCGAGCTGAACGAAGATTTTAACATGTACTGTTTAACCATGAAATTTAAATGTAATAGGGTAAAACCCAGTGCATTTAACATAATGCTGCACTTTAGAAAATGGGTTGAAATATAACATGTTGGTGGAGCTGGGTTCCGACTATCGGCTTGTGGAGCTCTCGGGAGACCTCTGTTTTCCACCCGTTTCTTCCCTCCCCGCATCTCTGTCTGATCGCGGCTTCTGTCTGCTGTGCGGGCTGATGACTTGTGGAGCTCTGGAATGGAAACCTATATATTCACATACATAGTCTGGCTTGTCAGGCTAGATACGAGTCACATGACTGCTACAAGTCTGCTCCGCACACAGGAGCAGGTGTATGGCAAGCCGTTGTAGTATATAATTCACAAATGCTTGAACGCAATTTAAATTGGATTATTGCCAACCCATACATAGTAGACATGCCACCTTTACATTGTTAGCAGCAGAAATTAAATGTCATAACCATTTCCAATACAAATGCATGTTAATGAAATGCATTATATTTTACTGGATATATTTATATGTTATTTTGACTAAGATCAGTGTTATTAATACAAACCTAAAATGTTACTGAAATGTAGGTCAAATATTAAATATTTTAACTACAAATATCAGATGGGAAAAAGGAACTAAACACCAATCTAATGCACATTATTGAGCCTTTTATAATATTTTGCCTTTAAAAAAGTGAGGCAGTTGAATGCACAGAGTATGCATGTGCTGGCGCAGGGTCAGGATGGTACCACCTCTGCCTCAATTTGAGCCAGGAAAAACCCTGTTAGTGAATGACCCTGTTTGGGGTCATGAATGTATGCTTTTGTAAAGGTGTAGACAAAGCCATATTATTTGTATTGCTCCAGTATATTGTAACGTATTCTGTCTTATCAATGTTACAGGATCTCAGGTGTAGATCTTGATCCCTGGATTGGTGAAACCATCTCATCAGCTTTGTGGATGCCACGCTCTTTGTTAACTGAACTTCACCTGACATTAAGTGCTTTCTATGAAAAAGGTTCAAAGCTGTTGGTGGATGGACTGGAAAACTCGCACTGTAAACTGGAGGCTCTAAGGTTTGTGGATGTTTTACCTGTACTTTTGTTCTTTTGTTGTTCATTTTTATTAGGAAGTTTAAATAACACCATGGTGTCCACACACACACACACACACACACACACACACACACACACACACACACACACACACACACACACACACACACACACACACACACACACACACACACACACACACACACACACACACACACACAGGACTGTCTCAGCTGATATTTTCGTGAAGGAGTGTGCACGTACAGCATGCGCGCCTCGTGCACGAGCCTACTATTGAAGCTGCCGTTACGCTTTTGGCCTTAGGGGGCATTCACGAGCATAAAAATGCAAAAGTCCGTAAAGTCCCTTTAAAAGTACAAAAAAAAGAAGGTGCAAATGTTTTATAAAATTGATTGTATTGCTAAAAATGACATTATTGCTGTTTTTTTTTCTGTGTCTTTGCAGTCTGTCGGGATACGGGCTCTCAGGAGAAATGCAAAAAAGTTTCGCGTCAGCAATAGAATCCCTCATCCCAAACCTAAAAGAGCTAGAATTGAGTGACAACATAGTGAAATGCTCGTTGCTGTCAGTGATCTCTGCTGGGCTAAGATGTCCTGGACTGAAGACGCTGAGGTTGGTAGCATATTCCTAAACACTGAAATATGGCAATTTGACCCCTGCTGCTATACATCCTAAGCATTTGTTCACCCAGGCTGTAGGCACCTTTGTTTTAAAGCTCTGTTACTGTAGGAAGAAAGCAAAGCTAATGAAATTTAAAGGTTTCTATTTCTGAATTTTTTGATTTTCTCCAAATTCAAAGACTCAACCGAAACCTTCAGATCACTGAAGTGTGTAATGAGATAGCGACAGCCTTCACTGCTCACTCAACGAATCTACAGGAGCTGGAACTGAGTTACAACACTTTAAAAGATTCAGACATGGAGATCCTCTCGGCCGCCTTAACGAGCACAAAGTGTTCACTGAAAGCACTGAGGTAATAATAATTATTGTATAGTTTTATTGCTCATTAAGCCTCTGATGCTTAAACCCTGTCTGACACATAGACCTGTTGCGTGAAGAATAATAAGATAACTGTCTTTATTACGGCTAAGATGTTTGTTTAATGGCAGATTTATCTGACAAGGTTCATTTGTCATTCAGTCTCAGTCACAACAAACTATCTGCAAAAGGTTGTGCGACACTGGCATCAGCACTCATCTCCAGACATCCACCTTTGAGAGAACTAGACCTGAGCTGGAATGACCTGCTCGATGCTGGAGTGATGGAGCTCTGTAATGTGCTGGAGAACCCGTTCTGCCCTTTGGAAACTCTGAGGTTAGAATAAAATGACTGCTGGATTGAAATTTGCATAATTTTTGACAAATTAATCTTCCCATGCAACAATAGGTGTGCAACAATTTTAGAAATAACCTTTCAGAATAATTTCCTGCATTTCTTCTCCTATTACATTTGGCAATGACGATAAAACCAATAAAGAGAACAATTAGTGGTAATGTGAGATGATATGAAAAAAAAAAAAATAATAAAAATATCTGTCTCCAGGCTGTCATTCTGTAAAGTCACATTTGACGGATGTTCTCGTCTGGTGCGGGCTCTGGCATCTGATCACTGCAGCCTGAAGGAACTGAATCTGAGCTTTAACCACCTCACGGAAGAAGGAGCCCAGATGCTGATGGAAAAACGGGAGGATTCACGATGCAGTCTACAATCTCTCAAGTATGTCCAAACAGCTGTCTGAGCTGTATTAGTGATTTATTACTGTTTAAAATGTGATTATTTTTTTTGCTGCTGCTCCATTTTTTAGTGTGGACCAAAACGAAGAATGCTGGGTGAACCTGAAGCTACTGCGGCAGTGTAAGTCTTTTCACTTTCTGGCATATATATATATACACATATACATATATACATATACATATATATATGTATACACGTATATATATATATATATATATATATATATATATATATATATATATATATATGTGTATACACACATATATATATACACATATACATATATATATATATAGGTAGACATACCTATATATATACATATACATACATATATATATATATATATATACATTCATATATATATATATATATATATATATATATATATATATATATATATATATGTGTGTGTGTGTGTGTGTGTGTACATACATACTTATATAAATATGTGTGTGTGTGTACATACATACATACATACTTATATAAATATGTGTGTGTGTATATATATGAATGTATATATATATATATATATATATACAGTTGTGGTCAGAAGTTTACATACACTTGTAAAAAATATAATATAATGGCTCTACTGAGTGTCCCATTATTTCTAAAACTCTGATTTTTCTCTGATAGAGTGATTGGAACAGATACTTCTTCGTCACAAAAAACATTCATGAAGTTTGGTTCTTTAATGTCTTTATTATGGGTTAACAGAGAAAAGTGATATGTATGTATATGTATATATATAGGTATGCATACATATATATATATATATATATATATATATATATATATATATATATATATATATATATATATTAGGGCTGGGACTTTAACGCGTTAATTACGATTAATTAATTAGAAAAAATAACGCGTTAAAAAAACTAACGCATTTAATCGCAGCTTGCATTTCAAGCACGACGGAACCTTTGTCATTGCACGATTTCCTCGTAGACTGAATATCACTGACGCACACAACAATGCACAGTGCTAATGGCTACTAAAACGGAATAAAAACAGAAAGAAGTTGCCTTGCTTGGACTGATGCAGGACTTAGGAAACACGTCCGCCTCTTTTCTTAACTTGGAAAAAAAAACTTCCAGACAACAACGGAGTCCGTGTCGCGGACATTTTTTAGAGATCGTCTCTGCTGCAGCTGCCCGGTGGCACAGGAAACTTTACAAAAGTTGCGGTAAGCTATATTTTTATTAACATTTACGTAACATCTGTGCAGCGCTGAAAGCACCAGACAGAATAATTCTGTGTCCTAACAGTAGTTTGTGAAAGTAGTCAGACAAACGAGAGGCACCTGGCTGCCGCTGGGAGAAAGCTCAGTGTTCTCACTACTCTGTAAACAATCACAGACAACGTGTCTTAAAGTTGAAAACAGAAGTTTAAGTTAAAACAGAAACACTCTGAAACTTTTCTGATGATTTTCTAAACAATTCTGTTGAGGAATTATATGTTTCTGAGACGAGTCACTGTCTAAACATCACATCACATGCATTACTATCATTAAGCAGCGAGGTGTGTTGAAGCTGTCATCAGCTAAGGGGCGGATGCTTAAGTGCATCGGGGCAGCGAGGAACGAGGAAGTTGTGATCAGGCTGGAGATCACACCAGATTCGCTGCTGCAGGCGTGAATCTGCAGGTCTGCAGCATCCCCTTCTTAACGTGACATCAGGACTTACCATGTAAGGAAGGTCCGCTCACCTGTTCGTCAGATCATTATTTCCTCGCCATGATCTTTTATCATCCCATCCTCCTCCAGTCATCCAACTAGAACCAGTTAGTGTTCCTGATCATTCTCAGAATATGCCATGCCTGCTCTGGTGTTAAAAGTTAGTACATTTAAGTCCTAGATCATATTTGTGCCTGTTCTATCATTTTGAAGGATTATTATTTATGTGTTTTTACTACATTATGAGTAGAAGTGCTAATAAAAACTCCCAATTATACAAACAATTGAAACTGGAAAAATTAGAATCTGGTGCAAAGTCAAATGTATTTCAGTAATTCAACTAGACAGAGAGACCATTTAAAGGCTCAGGAACCCTTTGCAGGTGTTTTCTATTTGTAATTATAAATTTTAGTTGATTTGGGTTTTGTTTCATATCACACAGTGATATTTGAATAATTAAAATGCATTTTTTTATTAAAAGCTTTAGTTTACAGTAATAACCATGTCTAATGTTTGATTCTCTGTCTCATAATTTTAATTAAAAGTTTTACTTTGAGAGCACATTTTCCTGAACAATTAAAATGTGATTAATTTAGATTAATTAATTATAAAGCCTGTAATTAATTAGATTAAAATTTTTAATCAAGTCCCAGCCCTAATATATATATATATATATATATATATATATATATATATATATATATATATATATATATATATATATGTGTGTGTGTGTGTGTGTGTGTGTGTGTGTGTATGTATATATATATATATATATAATGTGTGTGTATATATATATATATATATATATATATATATATATATATATATATATATACACACACACACTCAACAAAAATATAAATGCAACACCTTTGTTTCTGCTCAGATTTTTCATGAGATGGACTTAAAGATCTAAAATTCATTCCAGATACACAATATTTCCATTTCTCTCAAACATTGTCCACAAATGAGTCTAAATGTGTGATAGTGAGCACCTGTGCTTTGCTGAGATAATCCATCTCATCTCACAGGTGTACCACATCAAGATGCTGATCTGACATCTTGAGTAGTGCACAGGTGTACCTTATACTGCCTACAATAAAAGGCCACCCTGGAATGTGCATTTATATATATATATATATATATATATATATATATATATATATATATATATATATGTATATATATATATATATATATATATATGTGTGTGTGTGTGTGTGTGTGTGTGTGTGTGTGTGTGTGTTATGATCTATACAGTATGGCTTGTGTGCAAGCTGCCTTTGTATGTCAGATTTGGTTTAAAATTAAAATAATTAAAAATAATTATTATTCTGTTGAAACTGAGACACTTGTGTTAAAAAGTTATTTCATTTTATTTCAAGTCAAATATTTAAAATATGAGGATTTAAAAAATGAAAAACACTTATTATCAGGTCTCAAAATTATTGGAAGTTTAGAAGTTTATAATTGACCTAATGACAAAAAAAAATAGCCAGGTACAATTAAACAACCTTTTACTAATGTGTTTGAAAAAGGCTATAGGTGTTTCTGCTTACCTTCCATGTTTATTTGACAGCTATAAGCTGTGAAGCTCAAACACAGAGAAAATTAATAGATGCTTTTTTGTCCCATTTGGAGACCCATATGGTTGCACAAAATCAAGTTAAAGATGATTTTTGCATATGCCCCCTTTAAATAGTTGCTAGCAAGGAAAGTGCCTTTGGTGGTCAGCCAAACAACAGAAGGCCTTTGCAAACCCTGCCTATTTATGATGGATACACTACAGTGTACATTTTTAATTCTACCAATTCTCTGTTGCTCAACTTCCACTAAAATTTACTGCTTACATTTGTTAGTGGTCATTGCTTGCGCAGAAGTTACAAAAACGAAGAAAATACATTTGTTTTTAAGAGCACTGAAAATTAATTCAAAATCAAAAGAAATGTTCAATGAGGGCAAAACTTCTGAATTAGTAACTGATTTTGTGACTGCAGATGCCTGCAAACTGACGCTGAACCCTAACACAGCAGGAGTCAACGTCGCTTTGAGCAAGGACAACAAAGTAGCAACTTATGTTCATGAAAAGCAACTGTATCCTGATCATCCGGAGAGATTTGAGGGTCCACAGGTGCTGTGTGAAGAAGGCCTGACAAGCCGCCACTACTGGGAGGTTGATTGTGTCAATGTGGATGAGGTGGGCGTGGCATACAGAAGTATTCCCAGACAGGGAGACTGTTCAACAGAATACTCCTTTGGAAAAAATGAAAAGTCTTGGTGCTGGGATAGAGAAGGAAAGTTTTACCACAACAATTCTTGTCACAGTTTTTTGGCGTCACAAACAAATAACATAGGGGTGTATCTGGACTGGCCAGAAGGGATTTTATGCTTCTTTGATGTTTCTTCCGACTCACTGACTCATCTGTATACTGTATGTACAACATTCACTGAACCACTCCATCCTGGGTTTGGGGTCCGTTAATTTCATGAATCAGTGTGTCCTAAAAAAATAAATATAGAATAAATAAAATAGAAAACAGTAAAATAAGACAATTCAGCTCACTTTGAAATTGTGGTGCAATGTAACATACATTTGAGAAAAAATGTAATAAAATGTGGATGTGTCGAATAGTTATTCAATAAGAACTTGTTTTGAATTAACTCTTTGATGTCATTAAAAAGAGGACCAACAATCTTGAGCCCATTTTAAAGAACCTTTATAAAAAGTGTCCTCGTTCAGATTGTGAACGCATATTTATTGGACTGGAGTAAGAATATTTTTAGTTTTATTGTTTTGAGCTGTTGCTTTTATCGGCAGGACTGTTGATTGTTTGTGTGCTGGTTTTATTAATCTTACTATTCTTACAGTTGATCTAACCTTATAAGTTGAATTGTTTGAATTGTCTGTTCCTGACTTTCATTGTTTGTTTTAATCATATTTTATTGATCTTTTTTATTCTGTTCATTCTGACTGTCTTTAAGGCGCATAGTTCAACTCTCATGCTGTATTTTAAAATGTGCTGTACAAATAAAATGGTATGGTATTTGTAAACAATCAGCAGAGATGGCAAACTGGAACGATAGCAAAATCTGGGAGCTTAATGCATTGTAGCGCTTTGGAGACCTCCGATTAAAAGACCCCATACAAGTGTAGGTCCTTTATCATTCATTCATAAAGACTCCTTATGATAAATAACAAATGGAAACAGATCTATCTCTCTCTCTCTCTCTCTCTCTCTCTCTCTCTCTCTCTCTCTCTCTCTCTCTCTCTCTCTCTCTCTCTCTCTCTCTATATATATATATATATATATATATATATATATATATATATATATATATTTTATTTTTTAATAAATCGTTGATTTGATCAACTGATCAACTCTCTAAAGCTGGGCGTACACTGTGCGACTTTTTCACTCGCAGCACTCAGCTTCAGCTCAAACTGTACGACTTCCTCGCAGAGCAGATCTCACGAGTCATGTGCTCACACTGTACGACCCAGTTCTCGCATGCGACCTGACTGCTCACACTGTACGTCTGGTAGCAACACGTCGGCCCTAAAAATGTGCTAAAAATAGCAGTTTTTACTCAACACGTCAGACTTTTTTGTCTTGCCTGTTGTCCTTCGGGAGTGCTGCAGGAGGACACACAGGGATTTATGGGGGTTGTATGAGGAAAACGAAATAAAGAAAGTTAATCTTTGTTTTGTGATCAGTTTAATTTGACATGAACACGACAAACACGCTTTCTTGACAATATTTGTGAGTAAAAAAAAACGTGTAGAAACAAAAACGAACAGCGTGTGTTATTAGCAAAATAGCGAGCGACCAGCGTTGATGCAGGATTGCGCGCGCATGCGCCGTGAGCGGTTCTGATACTTTTTTGGATCGTAGCTGCTCGCAGCTGCTCGCAGCGCCGCTTCAACAGTGCGATACCCTCACGAGGGACGAGCGAAATATTAAACACACCAGAAGTCCCTGCGACCTCACGACTGCTGATCGGCGGCTGGTCACGTGGTGTTAATCGCCTCTCGTAACCCCCTGTACACTACACGACGCTCAGTGCAAAACCCGCCCCGATCTTGTGGATTCTCGCACGACTGGAAAATCGGCTCAAAAAAGTGAAAAAGTCGCACAGTGTACGCCCGGCTTAAGGGAGAGGCCAGCCACCCTGCGGAAAAAACAAATTTTGGCCGCTTGTACCCGCGATCTCGTTCTTTCGGTCACTACCCAAAGCTCGTGACCATAGGTGAGGGTAGGAATGATGATTGACCAGTAAATCGAGACTGAATCATCTCTTTTCACCATGACAGACCGATACAAGGCCCACATCACTGCAGATGCAACACCAATCAATCAATCAAAGCTTTATTTATAAAGCACCTTCGGCGACCCTGTCGTCGGGAAGCCCAAGGCTCTGAATGAAAATGAATCCGCCTATCGATCTCACATTCCAGCTTTTCCTCACTCGTGAACTAGACCCCAAGATACTTAGTCTCTTTCCGGAGTATTTCTCTTATCAGATGGCACATCTAGTGGCTGAGGAGCATACCACACATCGCAATAAATTTTGAAGCACATGCGGTGTTACAGCTGTTGCTGTTTGTCCCAGAAATCTGAAGCTGCAGATGACAGTCAGTGCTTTTTCTCCTCCTTCTCCTACCTGCACAGCTGCACTCACTTGGACTGACCACCTCCTGAGCAACATAAAAGGGAGAGCTGCCAGGAGGAAGAGGGAGGCTGGATCTGCGCCAGTTCTCTCACCTGCTCCATTTGTTTATGTTTTAATGGCTTTTAAATGGGTTTTAGTTGTTTGAGCTTATTGAAGCTTTTAGAGGTTTTTAACAGATGAGGGACCAGAGTGCTGGCTTCGTTTTGGCTCCCAAACTTATGTATAAGTCAGTGGACTTTGTTTGTGAATGTTTGGGAGCATTTCGTTGTCTGTTTTAAACGTAAACCCATGGTCATTTTAACAATGTGTTTTAAGTACTTTTAGATTTGGAGCTTTTTGCCTTTTTAAAATCCTAAAATAAAATCCTTGTTTACAATTTTAACACCTGAAACACATGTCTCTGTGTTACTCCCTGTCCCTCTTTTTTCCACCTTTAGAGGACGTAACACAATGGGGGCTCGTCCAGGATTTTTAACTACATCAGACCTTGAACAAATGTACAATCCCTTGGTGGTGGTATTTGAATGGTGTTTTATTTGTTTTAAGGCACATGTGTCAGACACAAGGCCCGCGGAGCATTTTTATGTGGCCCACGAGATGAATATCAAAAATATATTAAAACTGGCCCGCTGGCCGATTTTACCGCAAAGACTTCAACTCCCATGATGCTTTGCGGCGTTAGCGCGGAGCTGACGCGCCCCCTCCTTTGTTTTTTTTCCAGCGTCTGCTGCCGGTGTCTGCAGCTCCGCTGTCTCGGACAAACTAAACACTCCTCTCACTCAGCGCCGAGTTCACTCAGCTGTTTTCTGACGTCGAAGCCCAGAAACGGCGATTCTAGCCGCTCAGTAATGTGTTCACGACTGAAAGAGAAAGTTTTCCAACTAACTTCCAGACAGAGCTGATATAACTCCAGCGAGCAGCAACACGCTCAAACCAGCACGGCTCTGTGGTCACTGTCGTGTTTCCCCCCCGACACACAACAACGTGGTCAAGCTGCTCAGACATGTTCAGCAGCACAAACCTATGTGAGCACCTGTTGTCATCTAATGTTGTCATTATTATGATGAAGATGAACAAACAGGAGTCTCCTCCTCAGCTCAGATCAACCCCATGATGCAGGAATCTGGCTGGAACAGGTGAGCATCACAGTAAACCAGTGGAGCAAACTGAGCTTTAAATATGTTGGTTTTATGCTTTTTTTCTGCTCCAAAACATGAAAGTTAACAGGTGAGATGTTGCATTTTCATTTAAGATAAAATTATATTTTTATTTTGTTGTTGGCCCGTGAGAAAAGATTTAACCTACAGTAAACAGGAAGTGGAAAGGCTGCAGATAGATGAATAGAATAGAAAATCCCTTTATTGTTCCTCAGTGGGGAAAGCTAGATGTCACAGCAGCGATGACACTTATTACAGGAGAAAAAAAGGAGAATAAAAAATAAGAAAAATGAATAAACAAGAAAAATTAAATCCTGAATAGATTTTAAAAATGCTGATTATACCACAAGTAATGAATACCACTGATGCCTTTTATTTAAAACTGACTTGCTCGTGTGTAATTTGGTTATTCCACATTCAGTGTTAATGCAGAAATATGTTTGTTTCCAAATTTAAAGGTTCAAAATTGCATATATGTTGATAAAGAAAATGTGCAAATTTGCCGTCACTTTTTCAAAAAATATTAAGTTTGGCCCTCGACTCCGTCCCAGAGTTTCATTTCGGCCCCGTGTGAGTTTGAGTTTGACACCCCTGTTTTAAGGTTTTAAGCAACAGATGGCTGTGTGGATGACTGGCGGGTGCTGCTGGAGGTCCCGCCCCCGCTATTGCTGGATGGGTTCTCAGAGCCTACGAGCCTGATCCAGCCCAGCATGAAGAGAGGAGATATTGGATCCAGCGATGACCTCCGCAGGTAGGTTCAGAGGCTCTACCTCTTTAGGGAGAGTCCGGTTCTTTTTACCTAGTGTTGCAATGAGGAGGGTAGTGTTGGTGTCTCTTTGGATACCATCTCGGGAGCACCCCGGGGAGTCTGGGGGATGTGCTAGTCAGAGGCCTTGGTTTTGTGTTATGGGGCAGCAATAGCTCAACAGGTTGAGCGGGTTGTCCAGTAATCGGAAGGTTGCATGTTCGATTCCGTCTCCGGACAGAGAATTCTGCTGTTGTGTCCTTGGGCAAGACACTTAACCCACCTTGCCTGCTGATGGTGGTCAGAGGGACCGGTGGCGCCTGTGCTCGGCAGCCTCGCCTCTATCAGTGCGCCCCAGGGCAGCTGTGGCTACATCGTAGCTCATTACCATCAGTGTGTGAATGTGTGTGTGAATGGATGAATGATACACTGTAGTGTAAAGCGCTTTGGAGTCCTTACTCTGAGAGGCGCTATACAAGTGTGGGTCATTTATCATTTTTGTGCTATATATGCTCCCCTCCAATATTCTGCATGAAGACTAGGTTTTCAGATAGTCTGTTTTAGGGGCTCTCTTATGTGATCCTTGCTTTTAAAGAAAAAGTTACAAAAGTTGGTATTGTGTGTTTTACAAACTTTTGTCCTTTTTATTTTATTGTGTGGTGGTGTTGTGGCCACCAGCCTGGCCTCTTCAGGTGCAGGAGCCATGATCACCCAGCCCCAGTGATCAGCCTGACAACGCCCCTCCTCCTCCTCTCCTCCTGGCTGCTGAGGTGCACAGCTGAGACTAACCCGTCTGACAACCGACACCTGGAATAAAAAGGCTGTGCCTTTAACAGTCTGGGATGCAGCAGTGCAGGGGTTCTGCTGTCCTCCAGGCATCGTTTTGGTTTTAACCCATTCTGAATTGATGAGTTTTAACTTTAAAAGTTTAAACTGTGAGTTGAGTATTTACTAAAAAGAAAAGGGATATTTTGAAAGGTTAACTTGGTGATGCATTTTGCTGACTTTGGTTTTAAAAACACCTTCTGTTCCGGTAAAACTTTTAACACAAGTTTTAACCAGGTGTTTTAATGTTGATAATTTGTCATTTAACTGGGAACCTTTTAGTCTTGGCTTTTGTTTGGCATTATTTTAATAATGCTTACCATTTGTTTGCACATTTTTTTTAGAACCTTTTATAACAATTAAACCCTTTTTAAACCTACTTTCATGTTTCTTGTGTTACCCCCTCCATCACATTTTAACAGCACATGTCGGGGTTGTAACAGCGGTAATGATAAAAATGACGATATATTCTTTTCTTCTGTTTATACCAGTGACTATACGATGTCTAAATGACGGTTTCTGAACAATCTCACATACCAGATGAATTTAAGAACACATGATTCTAAAAAGTATAGAATGCAATTTAAAAAACATTTAATGTTCAAAACTTGTTTAATAAATACAAAATATCTCAAATGTTTATGTTCTTTTTCCAAACAATGCTACAGATGGAAACACATGGAAACAGATGGAAATGTGATGGAAACACAAAATTCTAAATAGTTTGAACTGAAGGGAAAAATGTGAAAACAAAAATAATGTTCCTTTCTGCTTTCCTGATGAATTTTTCATGTTTCTTTTTTATTTTTGCTCAAAGAAGTCAAGTTTTACTTTACTTGCTGTGTTTTTTTTTCAACAGTACAATAAGGTTGGAGGTTTATCCAATTTCTTTCGCTTTTTTTGAGCTGCACTCAGATCACCTGATCCACCATGGTGCGCACCGGCAAGGGCGTCAGTTTGTTTTCAGAATTGCTGGGGACAATAACCATACACTTGAGTGGGGTTTAAAAATTGCTGGGGACAATAAAGTAGGCTAGCACAGGGGTCGGCAATCCGCGGCTCTGGAGCCGCATGCGGCTCTTCCATCCATCTGATGTGGCTCTCTGTGCTTGTAAAATAATGAATGGATATTTAAATAAAATGCTTTATATTTTACTGCATTAATTTTATATCTGTATGCCAATTCTAAATGTAAAGATTGTCTGCGTAAACCTGAACAGGTCCAACCCGGTCTCACTGTGAGACCGGGTAGACGCGTCACGCTTGTGCATAATAATAGGCGCTTTCTGAGCTGAAGAGGATGTGAGATTCTGGGATTCTCCTCAGACGGCTCCTGGATGTGTCGCCACACTGGAGACAGGAACAAGCACTATTCAGCCAAAGTTTCATAATCAGGGAACATTTTCTAAGTGACAAGTCTCTCTTAGAGACAGGGTTTGGAAAACACTCGCTTCAGTGGGAGGAATCTTCCCACATGCGCTCTGGGTGGCTCTGGGGTTAATCAAGTTTAATTGTTTCTCTTTGCAACAATCTTCACAGGAAGGCAAAACAGTTAAACGGCAGGCTACATATATTTCCATTTGACTGTTTATTTTGACAGATGAACTCAAGGATGTTGCTTGGTTTGAAAGAATTACCCCGACACACACTGATGCGCATGGATGAGCTGACATTTTAATCGTTAACGCACATCGCGGAGGTAAAATATTCCCATCAGAACATCAGAGCTTTATACTGGACACTGTGTTCAGCGCGGCTCGGAGCGCCCACGGTGGACAGTGAGCTGAAGATCTGGGGTTCGCAGCGCAGTGCAGAACCACGGCGCATGCGATAAGATTTCCTCCCACTGAAACAGTCTGGAAACCCGGTCTCTCTGAGGGATGTGTCACTTGGAAAAATGTTCTTTTCATGAAATTATGAAACTTTGGCTGAACAGCGCGTGTTCCCGTCTCTAATATGGAGACGCATGACGCGTAGAGACATTTGATCACGCACAAAGTTTATGTGGAGCAGAAGCGGTCGGGCCACGGCAGGTGAAATGTTCCTAGCCTACATGAAGTGAAACTGTTTAATTGTAACATTAATGTGTTACTGGACACGCTGGTCTGGTTGGTTAGACCAGTGTTGGAAGTGGAAAACACACACACACACACACCAATTAAAATAATGCTGATAGCGTGGACTAGAAGACAGGTGATGGTTTACGTGTTTAAATGATGATCAGGCTGCTGTAAAATGTAATCTCCATCCACATCCAGACAGAATTATCCTCTATTCTTTCTCTATTTGCTCTGCTCTTGTCTGGGCTGATCAGCTGATGGTGCGCGCGGCGCGCCTAACTAGCGGCTGATGCACATTTTACGCATTTGGAGAGGTGGGCTGGATGCTTTGCTTTTACTGGAAGGTGGTCCACTTAACGCACGGGTGTAGACTAAATATTAATGACAAATGAATGAAAATTAAATTGTGAGTTTTTACTTCATATTTTATAAATTAAAAGGACGGGGGAGCACATTTATGACATCTTTTTAACTAAATTTTCTAGCGCGACCTGCCTGCTTCACTTAAGTCACTGCTTATTAAGGTCCGTCCAAAATTACCATGGGAAATGGGTAATAATGGCTCTTTGATGGGAACAGGTTGCCGACCCCTCGTATAAGATCTGAGCTGGTAAAACAAAAATCCTCATCAGCAGGCATTTTTGAAAGTGGGGGGGACACAGCTGCCAATCACAAATTTTGCCGGGGACATGTACCCGGCGTCCCCGGTTAAAATGACGCCTATGCGCACCGGCAGCACAGAGGTTTTAATGTTACATATTAGCAAAACTGAAGGAATAAACCCATAAAAATGACTGAATTACACATATGGCAGTGTGAGCGTCCTGTCACTGTGTCCCGGTCCCGATTGATCATGCGCCCTAGCTACTTGGCCAAGGGAATGTCCCTTTGGCTGACTGGTTGGCGCGTGTCACTCTCACTTGGGAGTCTGGGGATCGAATCCCGCCCGGGCCCTCATTTCTCCACCTTGCCACACACAGAATAATTTATATTGAGGCAATCAACCCACGTTAAACTTGGCGAATTACCTCATGAATCTTTAATTAAGGTGCCTAAAACAGTTTCTTATTTATACGTCATAAAGTGATTTTTATTCTAGTTAAACAATTTCTTTTTATTTAATCTTATCTGCCTTAAAATGACTCCTGCGGTGTTTCACTTTTGGCCAGTCTGAAGCAGGCTTATAGGCGTGATAACTACTAAAAACAGACATTTAATGTAGTTATTTAAAAAACAGTTAAAATCATAGACGAAGAACTGCGAGCAAACGTGTTAGTGATGGCGGCGTAATTGGCAAGCGTGTGTGCCAGATGTTACGGAGTTAGAGTTTCAAACTGAGTTTCAGACGTAAGTTTGTAGTGAATTCCGAAGGTAGCAAGCGGTGGTTTTGATGCTTTGCCGCCATGTGGCCGCGGGTTTAAGTCTGTTGTAAGTAAAATACCATTAAAAGTTCAGACCTTCTCACAGCAACGTTAGCTTCAGCTGTGTCTTCTCCTGATTCTGGTTTAGCCGGCAGATCCCACTCGCCATGTTGCACCATTGACACGCAAACACTGTTTTGTTCCTCGATGACATCATCAGCAAGCGCATCCTGTTAGCTGGTAGTGTATACTTTTTTATCATAGGCCAAAACTATACCGATTATACCATAGTTTTTCCGGAACTGCGCTGCTCACGGTGGCTGCATGTTGGAGTAGCTCTGTTGACTATATGTAAGTTTTGCCTTTTCTTGGGCATTTTTTTCTTCTAGTTTCTCAAGAAAAACTTTATTTTTTTGGACACTTCTGTTTCTGGTGCTGTGAAGCTTGGAGGATTTTTACTGCTATTTTTTGAGCTTTTTTCACTTTTTGAGCATTTGCTATGATGTGTAACCATGGTAACGGTCTGGTTTACAATCGGGAGCAGCTGATTGGCATTGGAAAGGCTGAAATAATACCTCAACTGAAGCCACAAATCCCAAATGAGCTAAAACACAAGCGTGGATGCAGAGCGGGAGCAAAATGGAGACAAAGAGGAAATTCAAACCATCTCTTCCATCGATCATAATGGGCAATGTGAGATTACTGGCCAACAAGATGGAGGAACTCCAAGCCCTTTCAAGGACTCAGCCAGAGTTTCGGCAGTGTCGGAACCACTGGAGGAGATAATGCAAAGAAGGATTCTCCAGAGAATCAAGAAAATTATGGACAACCCTGAGTATTCTCATCACAAGACTGTCCGACAGCGGAAGAGTGTCTTCAGTCAGAGGCTTCTTCAGTTTCGCTGCAACACTGAAGAAGAAGAAAATATCATTTCTATAGCGCCTCTCAAGATAAAAATCACGAGGCGCTTCACAAAAACAAAAAATATAAAAATTGTAAAAATATAAAAAAGCATTTCAAAAATGTTTAAAAATATATTTAAAATGAGCAAGAATAAGCAATTGCGATTTAAAAGAAAAAATGATAAGAAAGAGAGAGAGTGAATAGGAAAGAGGGAAATCAGTGGATCATGGGGAAGGTGAAATAGGTGGGGAGAGCAGAATAAAGAGAGAGTGGTGAAGAAGGTCATACAAAAGCCAGCTTGAACAAGTGAGTCTTCAGCTGCTTTTTAAAGGAGTCCACTGAGTCCACTGATCTCAGGCTCAGGGGGGGAGAGTTCCAGAGTCTGGGGGCCACAGCAGCAAATGATGTTACCTTTGGTCTTTAGCCTGGTGCGCTGCACAACCAGTAGGCTTTGATCACTGGACCTCAGGGACCTGCTGGGGGTGTAGGGACTAAGAAGATCACCAATGTAAGATGGTGCTTGTCCATGTAGGGCCCTATAGACCAGAACCAGGATCTTGAAATGAACCCTGAAGTTGACTGGCAGCCAGTGAATCTGGAGGAGAAGCAGGGTCATGTGGGTGTGTTTGGAGGACTTGGTCAGAAGCCGAGCACAGGCATTCTGAACCACCTGTAGACGGTTCAGGGAGGCTCTGCTCAGACACGTGAAAAGAGAGTTACAGTAGTCTAAGCGTGAGGAGATGAAGGTGTGGATAACTGTCTCAAGTTCAGAGCGGGACAGAATGGGACTTGGCTTAGCAATGTTCCTGAGATGGAAGAAGGAAGAGCAAACAAGAGAACTGACATGAGAATCCAGGGTGAGAGCTGGGTTAAAGGTCACGCCAAGATTCCTGACGGAAGGTTTGGTGTGGGAAGCAAGCTGACCAAGAGAGTCTCTGACTTTGGGAACCAGCTTGTCTGGGGCACAGATGAGGATCTCAGTCTTATCTTCATTCAGCTGAAGAAAGCTCCCAGCCATACAGGCTTTGATAGAGTCTAAGCAGGTGTTTAACAGCTGCAGCTTAGACATCTCATGGGGCTTTAAGGAGATGTACAGTTGGATGTCATCTGCATAAAGATGGTAAGAGATTCCTTTGAAGGAGCTCAGGATGTGCTGAAGAGGAAGCAGATAGAGGAGGAAGAGTAGATGCCCCAGCACAGAACCTTGTGGGACACCATGGGTAAGAGAGGTGGTGGAGGACCTAAACTTGGAGACGGCCACAGAAAAGGAGCGCTCAGAGAGATAAGAGGAGAACCACTCCAGAGCAGATCCTGATAAGCCTACCCAGTCTCTCAGCCTCTCCAGTAGCAGGTGATGGTCAACAGTGTCAAAGGCTGCAGTCAGGTCCAGCAGGACCAGAACAGAACAGCCCCCTGCATCACTGTGAGTCAGAAGGTCATTAGAGACCCTAAAAAGAACTGTTTCAGTAGAATGAGCTCTACGAAAACCTGACTGGAAGCTATCATAGATGTTATGTTCATCAAGAGCAGCTGTGAGTTGGTTAGCCACAACCTTTTCCAAGATCTTGGAGATGAACGGAAGTTTAGAGATGGGTCTGAAGCTGCTATGGAGAGAGGGGTCGAGACTCGGTTTTTTAAGAAGCGGGTGGATTACAGCGTTCTTAAAGTAAGCAGGGACCTGACCAGAAACCAGAGAAGCAATAATTATAGAGAGCACGCTGGGACCGATGGACAGAAAACCGCTACTGGAGATCCTTCCTGCCAACAGCCATTGTAATATACAACAACTCTTTGACGACTTGATCATTATTATTATTCTGAGCTACTACAGCAATCAAATTCCCTCTGGGATTATTAAAGTATTTTTGAATTGAATTGAATTCAATTGAATTGAATATACCAGTACCGTTTATACTGTGCATCACTAGACCTGACTGTTCTTTGTGCTTATGCACCAAACCCACTGTTTCATGAGTCTTTTGTGAGGGGGCTGGAGGGCGCTTATTATGATGACCCCCTTGTTCTCCTGAGGAACTTCAATTCTCATATGTGCAATGGTGTGATTGGGAGGAATGGTCCTCTGATGTCAATCTGAGCTGGGTTTTATTAAATTGAATTTCTAGACTCATGGATTGTCCATAATAGACAAGCATAAGATTGTGTATATGTGCTCTTCGCACCAGGATACCTTTGGCTACAGTCCGATTATCAACTTTGTTGTCGTTTCATCTGATCTGCAGCTGTACATCTTAGACACTCAGGTGAAGGGAGGGGCGTAGCTGTCAAATGATGGTGGGAGAGGATGCTGGTCAGACCTGGCAGACTCAAAGCTACTGTGAGGGTCTGCTGGAAATGTCTGGTGGAGTCTCCCATCAGAAGAAGCTTCAATTCCCACCTTGGACAAAACTTTGAACACGTTCCGAATGAGGCAGGGGAAATTGAGTCTGAGTGGGCCATGTCCCGTGTCTGTATTGTTGACCGGAGATGTAGCTGCAGGGCCATCTGTTTCTGTCGTGTTGGAAACCTGCTGGGATGAGAATCAGCTCCAAGTTAGAGACCTTGGTGTTGAGTAGGAAGAGTAGATTGCCTTCTCCAGGTCAGGAACGAGGTTCTCAAGTTTGACTATCTCAGGTTCTTGTTCATGAGTGAGGGAAAGATGGAGCTGGAGATCGGCAGGCGGATTGGTGCATGTGTATAGACATGCGGGCGTTGTACTGGTCTGTTGGCAAAGAGAGAGCTAAGCTGGTAGGCGTCCAAACAGGAGCAGCCCAAAAGGAAGATGCAGGACACGCTGGAGGGACTATGTTTGTCGGCTGGGGAACACCTCAGGATTCCCCCAGAAGAGCTGGCCCAAGTGGCTGGGGGGAGGAAAGTCTTGGCATCTCTGCCTGCTTTTATTGCTGCCTCTGCAACTCGACCCAGGATAAGCAGAAGAGAGTGGATGGATAAATGTGCTAATTCTAGCAACTGTTTTAAACATCAGTTTCAATAAACTAATGCTGTCAGCAGTTCTCACTGTTCCTGTTCAGGTGCCTTGGTGCTTAAAGCACTGCTGCCCTCTTGTGACTGATACATGAACTACATCCATTCTGAAGTAAACTTTTGTATGACTAATTAGTTTAAATAAATAAAGACAAGACAGTAAATGTGGTTCTGAAGTACTTACCAAGGTACCTGATATGTATTCTTTCCCCACATGTTGATTGTTTATTCTTTATCATTTTACATTTCGTAAAGTGATTAAAAAATAGAGTGACCTCATTCAGCCAAAGTCATTCCAAACTATTTTCAGCATGAAGAACATGAAGTCCTGGAAGTAATGGTCTGGCCCTCGGAGAGCGCTGATCTCAACATCACGTGCGTGTCTGGGACCACATGAATAGACAGAAGGTTGTGAGGAAGCCTACATCCATTGAAGATCTGTGGTTAGTGCTCCAAGATGTTTGGATTAACTTACCAGCCCAGATCCTTAAAAAAACTGCTGAGTGTTTCTAGAAAAATTGATGATGTTTTGAAGGCAAAGAGTGGTCACACCGAATATTAATTAGATTTAGATTTCTCTTTTATTTATTCACTGCTTTTTGTTGATTGAAAACAAAAGATAAACACTTTCATTTTTCATAACATTCTTTGTTTAAAGCATCTGATGTGATTAAGATGTAATATTATGATAGTTTTTTGGTATTCCGACTTCAGGACTGTATTTTCCAATGATGTGGAGTCAGGTCCCTGGGTACCAAAACTCGGTACCTCTTTGATATCGACTGAAAGCATTTGGTATGAATGGTGCTGAAAAAATGTTGTTATGTGTAAAATTCTGATTCTTTTCCAATAAAATTTACCTGTTAAGGTGCCACTCTATTGTTTTCATCTATTATTTTCATTTTCGGAGCTGTGATAGTGTTATAGGGTCCCACGTCTGTTTACCACACTATACAGTTTTTGACCCGTTATCCTGTTTGGTCAGTCATGAAAGTTGCTGAAACGCCGCTTAATGCATTTGTTTGGGCGCGCAACTCGTAAAATGGCCAGTAAACACAAACAGATTTGATTTTACAACAACAATGTTATGCAGCTAGCCTTGAGAGGGCGACAGAGATCATACTGTATATCCTCAAAGTTTAGGAGTGTCTTTATGAGAGACTGTTGTCTTTGCACCACACTGCCATCTCTGCAGTTTGGCTCATTGTCACTGTTGACGAGTCCACCCACAGTGGTGTCTGCAAATTTGACGAAGAGGTTGCGGTTGTCGGTTGGTAAAATACTTCATTTACTGTATATTTACTTTGAACAATTGTTGTGTTTTCAGTAATGGCAACTCCAATTTAGTATAATTATTTCTTGTTTGAGTTTACAGCGTGTCATAATGAGAAGCAATATGCAGACGTGTGATTGGCCTTTCACTTCTTTTCCACTGAGATGACTCAAGCTCCTAAGAATATTGACCTAACCTAACAGAGTCCAACAGAGTATATTTTACAAATACGTTCTGATCTTATTTAGCCTGAATACCTTTGTTTTTAAAACAAGGACAAAGTCCTGCCTCAAGTGGAGGAGTTTAAGTATCTCGGGGTCTTGTTCACGAGTGAGGGAAAAATGGAGTGTGAGATCGATAGGCGGATTGGTGCTGCTTCTGCAGTGATGAGGTCATTGTACCGGTCTGTCCTGGTAAAGCGAGAGCTGAGCCGGAAGGCAAAGCTCTCTATTTAGCAGTCGATCTACCCTCACCTATGGTCACGAGCTTTGGGTAGTGACAGAAGGAATGAGATCGCAGATACAAGTGGTACAATGAGTTTCCTCTGCAGGGTGGCTGGGCTGTTCCTTAGCAATAAGGTGAGAAGCTCGGTCATCCGGGAGGGGCTCAGAGTAGACCTGTTACTCCCCCACATTGAGAGGAGCCAGTTGAGGTGGCTCAGGCATCTAGTTAAGATGCCACCTGGACACCTCCCTGGTGAGGTTTTCCAGGCACGTCTAACTGGGAGGAGACCCAGGACACGCTGGGGGACAATGTTGGTCAGGGAGCGCCTTGGGATTCCCCCGGAGGAGCTGGCCAAAGTGACTGGTGAGAGGAAAGTCTGGGCCTCCCTGCTTAGGCTACTGCTCCCGCGGCCCGACCCCGCATAAGTGGCTAAAAATGGATAGATGGACTTTTGTATTTATCTCCCTGTTAATGTATGTTTTAAAATCTTCTGTAATTGGAAGGTTACAGGTTCGAGCCCAGCTTAGTCTGTCGCTGTCATTGTGTCCTTGGGCAAGACACTTAACCCACCTTGCCTGCTGGTGGTGTTCAGAGGGACGCCTGTGTACTAGGGATGTAGAGATTCACCGATCTGAACCGGTGGTTCATTTATGACATTAGTGGTGCAGCCGCATCACTAACGTTGTGTGCATCGGTCACAACTGACGTCTGTATCGCGATGTATCTCTCCATGCGTGTCTCTCGTCGGTAAAAACCACGGTTGCATTGATTACTTCTCAGTTTGCTTGTTATGTCATTTTTCTGAGGCACATTGAACGCCTAATTTCTTTCAGCGAAAGCCAGGTGCTGGGCACTGCACAGCCACAGTGGGAGCATTTTCCTATCTCAACTTACCAAAATAAAATTCCTGTGACGCGACCTCTGGTTTCTGAGCAGCGTATTTTAAGAGCATTCTTATTGATCTGCACACCTGAAGCTACGTGTGAGGTAATTTAAGATAATTCTTTATTATTGTAACATTTGTGCAGAACTAAAAAAACTCCAGATGGAATGACATTTTGCCCTTAACAGTGGTTCAGAGAAGTCCAATAAACAGCTGAGGAAACTCATACCTCCCTGCATCTCCAGCATTCACGTTTCTCTTAAAGGGACAGTAACTTTATTATACAACAGCTCTCACAGATCATTACCATATTTAAAAATTATGTTCAGATGCTTACAGTGTTTCATAATATAAGATGAACTCTAATAATTTTCTGATTCTGTTGGTTTATTTTTCTGAGCAGAGTGACTGTCTAAACCTTATTTCAACTGAGCATTGTAGCAAAAAAATATGTATCATATGTTAATATCACTGATGAAGTGATTTGTCTTTTCATGTTGAATTTGGTGATAAATCAAACAACAGAGGATCAAATACGTCCTTCACAGAGAGGGAAAAACATTGTGATGATGTTTAAAAATCAGACATGGACTGTGGAATTCTTTTTAATGTGTTGAACTGTTTCAAATCGCACCATGAATTTTATCTAATCAAAAATCGTTTTCAAATCAATAATGAACCATGAGCAGGGACGAATCGTATTGAATCATATCGGCTCAGGGTTTCACCGTATCATATCGCTGGCAGCGTATCGAGATACAAATCGAGTCAGCCTCAGAGGTGGAGATTCACATCCCTACTGTGTACCACAGACTCGCATCTGTCAGTGCGCCCCATGGCAGCTGTAGCTACATCGTAGCTCATCACCACCAGGGAGTGAATGTGTGTGTGAATGGGTGAATGACTGGGTTGTAAAGCGCCTTGGGGTATTCCGGAACTCTAGAAGGCGCTATATCAAATACAAGCCATGCCGGATAAGTATTTGAGTGTGTTTCTGTGATGATGTTTCACCGTATTCTTCTCTTCTCTTCTCTTCTCTTCTCTTCTCTTCTCTTCTCTTCTCTTCTCTTCTCTTCTCTTCTCTTCTCAGTCTCTTTCCTCTGGATCGTGTCATCTATAGCAGGTTGGTCCATAATTATTTTAGACACAAGTTTTGCAGTTTTCCATTTTTAATATTGAGTCAATTTTACATCAATAAGGTCTCGCGAGAGCACGCACAATCACGAGAAGACAATTAAAAGTCCGTGAGAGGATAAGTTCCCATCCACTAGCGCTAAAAAAGTCCTCCCCGCATGTTTTAAACTATCAGCGAGCGCGAAAAAGCACCTTGCGCGTGTTTAGAAAGACCCGAAAGCAGATTGTATCCAGTCAAGCACAGACAATTGTTCCTGTTGCACGTAAGTGTGGGTACTACATGCGTGGAACTGATAATACACGCTCACGCAGCCTGCTCTGCTCTTGAGTAGAAATTCCGCTCAATCGGACAAGTTTAACTTTTCACAGTTTGAGGGGAGGGTTCCAAGGAGCCACCTTCCCCAACGTGATTGGTCACTTTCAGACAGAGGTCTTTACATTTTCCCACAATACTTGTTTACGTGCAGAAAACGTTGTTGTATCCTCACAGAACAAGGCTATCCCAGCATGCTTTGCACGCCGGCTGTGGATTTTCAACAGGAAGAGAAAATGCGGAGAGCAGCAAAGTTTTAAACGTAAGTTTGTTTAAAAACTATTGGTAGAAAACTAAAAAGCTTAAAGCAGTAAAATGAAATAAAAATTGAGTGTGTATTATCAGTTCCAGCACTTCTAAGGCGGGACCTGCTCAAGATAGAGTTGTCTGCTGAAAGCCAAAAACTGACTCTTAATTTATGACTGACAGCCAGCACATATGATTACTTAAAGAGGAACATTTAAAACAGTATTATGTCAAAATACCTAACATAGACCTGTTAAAGTTATCTCGTCGTCGTCTTCCTCAGCTTATCCGGGTCCGGGTCGTGGGGGCAGCATCCCGATTAGGGAGCTCCAGACCGTCCTCTCCCCAGCCACCTCCACCAGCTCCTCCGGCAGGACCCTAAGGCATTCCCAGACCAGATTGGCGATGTAACCTCTCCAACGTGTCCTGTGTCGACCCGGGGGCCTCCTGCCGGCAGGACATGCTCGAAATACCTCCCCAGGGAGGCGTCCAGGAGGCATCCTGACCAGATGCCCAAACCACCTCAACTGACTCCTCTCGATCTGGAGGAGCAGCGGTTCTACTCCGAGTCCCTCACGAATGTCCGAGCTCCTCACCCTATCCCTAAGGCTGAGCCCGGCCACCCAACGAAGGAAACTCATTTCGGCCGCTTGTATCCGCAATCTCGTTCTTTCGGTCATTACCCAAAGCTCATGACCATAGGTGTGGATTGGGACGTAGATCGACCGGTAAATCGAGAGCCTGGCATTCTGGCTCAGCTCCCTCTTCACCACGACAGATTGGCTCAGCGTCCGCATCACTGCAGATGCTGAACCAATCCGCCTGTCGATCTCCCGATCCCTCGTACCCTCACTCGTGAACAAGACCCTGCGATACTTAAACGCCTCCACTTGAGGTAGGACCTCTCTCCCGACCCGGAGTTGGCAAGCCACCCCTTTCCGGTCGAGAACCATGGTCTCAGATTTGGAGGTGCTGATCCTCACCCCTGCCGCTTCACACTCGGCCGCGAACCTACCCAGCAAGAGCTGAAGGTCAGAGCTGGATGAAGCTAGGATGACCACATCATCCGCAAAAAGCAGAGACAAGATTCTCCTGCCACCAAACTCGACACACTCCACACTACAGCTGCACCTAGGAATTCTGTCCATAAAGGTAATGAACAGAACCGTTGACAAAGGGCAGCCCTGGCGGATTCCAACCCTCACCGGGAACAGGTCCGACTTACTACCGTCTATGCGGACCAGACTCACGCTCCTCTGGTAGAGGGACTGAATGGCCCTTAACAGAAAGCCACCCACCCCATACTCCTGGAGCGTCCCCCACAGCGTGCCCCTGGGGACATGGTCATAAGCCTTCTCCAAATCCACAAAACACATGTGGATTGGTTGGGCAAACTCCCATGCCCCCTCCATCACCCTTGCAAGGGTATAGAGCTGGTCCACAGTTCCACGGCCAGAACGAAAACCACATTGCTCCTCTTCAATCTGAGATTTGACTATCGATCAGACCCTCCTCTCCAGTACCTTGGAGTAGACCTTTCCAGGGAGGCTGAGGAGTGTGATCCCCCTATAGCTGGAACACACCCTCAGGTCACCCTTCTTAAAGATGGGGACCACCACCCCGGTCTGCCACTCCACAGGAACTGCCCCCGATGACCACGCAATGTTGCAGAGACGTGTCAACCACAACAGCCCTACAACATCCATAGCCTTGAGATACCCAGGACGAATCTCATCTGCCCCCGGGGCTCCGCCGCTGGGTAGTTGTTTGACTACCTCAGCAACTTCTGCCCCTGAGATTGGACAGTCTATCCCCAGGTCTCCCGGCTCTGGTTCCTCCTCGGAATGAGCGTAGTTGGGATTGAGGAGCTCCTCAAAGTATTCCTTCCACCGTCCAACTATAGCCCCAGCTGACGTCAGCAGCTCCCCATCCCCACTGTAAACAGTGTGAGCAAGTTGCTGCCTTCCTCTCCTGAGGCTCCGGACAGTTTGCCAGAACCTCTTTGGAGCCTATCAATAGTCTTTCTCCATGTCCTCACCAAACTCCTCCCACGTCCGAGTTTTTGCCTCGGAAACTGCCACTGCTACACCCCGCTTGGCTATCCGGTACCTGTCTGCTGCCTCCGGAGACCCACAGACCAGCCACGCCCTGTAGGCCTCCTTCTTCAGCCTGACGGCTCCCCGAACCTCTGGTGTCCACCAGCGGGTACGGGGGTTGCCACCACGACTGGCACCAGCCAACTTGCGACCACAACTAGCAACAGCCGCCTCAAGAATCGCAGAGTGGAACAAGACCCACTCTGAGTCAATGTCCCCCGCTGCTCTCGGGACGCGGTCAAAGCTCTGCCGGAGGGAGGAGTTGAAGACCGTCTTGACAGATTCTTCTGCCAGGCGTTCCCAGCAGACCCTGACTATGCGTTTGGGTCTGCCAGGTCTACGCGGCATCTTCCCCTGCCATCTGATCCAACTCACCACCAGGTGGTAATCAGTTGACAGCTCCGCTCCTCTCTTCACTCGGGTGTCCAAAACATATGGCCGCAGGTCAGATGATACGACTACAAAGTCCATCATCGACCTGTGACCTAGGCTGCCCTGGTACCAAGTGTACCAATGGGCATCCTTATGTTCGAACATGGTGTTTCATTATGGCCAAACTGCGGCTTGCACTGAAGTCCAATAACGAAACACCATTCGAGTTCAGATCAGGCGGGCCATTCCTCCCAATCACACCCCTCCAGGTCATGTTGTCATTGCCCATGTGAGCATTGAAGTCCCCCAGCAGGACAATGGAGTCCCCTGATGGTGCACTATCTAGCACTCGTCCCAGGGACTCCAAAAAGGGTGGGTACTCTGAACTGATATTTGGCCCATAAGCAGAGACAACAGTCAGGACCCGTTCCCCGACCCGAAGGTGCAGGGAAGCTACCCTCTCGTCCCCTGGGGTAAACCCCAACACACAAGCAGAGAGTCTTGGGGCTAACAAAAGGCCAACTCCAGCCCTCCGCCTCTCACCCGGAGCAACTCCAGCAAAGGAGAGTGTCCAACCCCTATCAAGGACTTGGGTTCCAGAGCCAATGCTATGTGTCGAGGTGAGTTCGACTATATCTAGCCAGTACTGGTCAACCTCAGCCACAAGTTCTGCCACAATGTTCACTCAAACTATAAACTGATCTTATTTATTCAAGACAAAATTGTGAAACAAAATAAAAATAATACATTTAATGAGTAAAGGAATAATCAGAATTATAGCTGCAAGCAGCGCCGTTTGGCCCTCACAGCTCCACGCAGCTCCACGCCACTCTGGCCTGGCCAGCAGCCTGGGGCGCCCGGGCATGCCCGCATAACAGAAATGTTGACTACCCCGACACCAGAAATTGCGAACGGTCTCCTCGTCTGCTCTTCACCCTGACTCAGCATCTCCTTTGAGCCCACCATTTAATTACACATCTAACCACTAGGGGATACTCTATCTTCACCACACTGTATGTGTGATGACAGACCAAGTTTAATGCTATTCTTGACCATGTTTCTTGAAGTTATTGAAGGTTAAATTTATCTAGGGGGTGCTGTGACCAACTACAGAAACACCCCATTGAGGTCAGCTTTGGTTGTCAAAGATGGTTTTCTGATATTTTGGCATCGATCAGACATTGTGTGTGTTATCTAGAGCCAGAGAGCCAAAAGAGGGTGGAGCTAAAGGAGTTTGAACCAACAACCACATCAATGTGTTTGGTGAAATCACGTGATGACTCAAGCCAAGTTTAATGCCATTCTGACCTTGTATTAGGAAGTAATTAACTTTTATTCTTATCTAGGGGGCGCTGTGACCAATTACATAAAAATGCCATTGAGGTCCTCTTAGGGAGTCAAAGATGGTTTTGTATTAGTTTGGCATAAATCAGACGTTGCGTGTGCTTTCTAGAGTCAGAGAGCTGAAAGGCAGCAGAGCTAAAAGGATTTGAACCATTAACCACATCAATGTGTTTGGTGCAGTCACGTGATGACACAAGCCAAGTATAATGCCATTCTGACCTTGTCTTTAGAAGTTAAACATGTTTGAACCTATCTAGGGGGCGCTGTGACCATTTACAACTAAATCCCATAGAGGTCATCTTTGGCCATCAAAGATTGTTTTCTGTTAATTTGGCATCAATCAAAAGTTGCATGGGTCATCTAGAGCCAAAAGGCTGTAAGTGGGCGGAGTTAAAGTGATTTGAACGAGTAAGCACATACATGTGTTGATTGCAGTTGCGTGATGACTCCCACTATATTTGATATAGTTTGGAGCATTTTTGTAGAAGTTACAAAGGTTTTAATGTATCTGGGGGCGCTGTCCCAAATTTAGGAAAATATCCCAAGGAGCAGATTGTAGGTTGACAACAATCATTTGTGTGTAGTTTGGTGTGAATTGCATTATGCATGTGTTATTCAGGGCCTAACATCTGTCAGGGGGCGGAGCTAAAGCGGTATCAACCAATGACCACAGGATTGTGTTGCGTGTCTTTGTGTGATGACACATAGCAAGTTTGGTGCAGTTGTGACCTCGTCTGTGGGATTTATTACAGTTTTAAAGGTATGTAGGGGGCTCTGTGGTGATATCATACATTGTTCACCAACCATTTTTTCCTCATCGGCTAAAGGGCATGATTGTTGATTACCATGTTCAGTCTCGTGCAGATCGGAGACTGTTTGTGGAAGTTACAATCGAACGTAAGGTCACGGCGTCATGCCAGAATTCACCATGGCATCATAGCCCCTCCCTTTCTGGAAAGCTATCAGAACTGAATGTCATTACAGCATCAGAAAGACAGTGCATGACCTTAGTGTCATGTTGACTAAATTAGAGGGGACAAATATGGGCATTTCACCATAAAACAATAGACTTCCTGTTGTCAGAGGGCAGGGCTTAGGTGATGTCAGCTGTCCACATTGTCATTGTCTTGAGATGTGGTCAGTGATCACACAGACAAAGTTTGATATAGATCTGATCATGCACATGGGAGTCATTACGTCAAGTAGTGTAATGCGAAAGGTCAAAGTTTGAGGCTTAGCCACGCCCACACCTTTCAACTTTTGAAAAATCCGACAGTTGAATTGTTTCCCCTATGTCTCCTGAGTATATAGCAGAAGTTTGAAGGCAATTGGTGAAAAGGGTGATGGGGCATCACTCTCCAAACTGTGTGCAAAAACTACTAAATCGAGTACTTGGACAAAAATGGCCGACTTCCTGTGGATCATTAAGCTTAGCTCCAAGAGACTTTTTTGTAGGTCCTGAGGCACTACATTAGTGTATCAATTTTTGCAATCCTCTGTCAAAGCATGGCTTGGGGCTGAGAGTTTTAATGGTCCTAGGGGGCACTATTTCAGAAAATAGGCCACGCCCACCAGCCTATACCATTCATTTCTGTTGGGGGTCAGACTAGGATCACTCACCAGAAACTTCGTGATGATATCATGATAACTGAGGAAATGAGAGGCAAACATATTTCCATGGCGTGATGGCGAAATTCGCCATGCTCCCAAAGCCCTGCCTTTTTTTTAAATCTGCCAGTACTGGAGACCAAGTCACCTCAACTTGTCTACTGCTATTTGCCTGAGATTGCTGGTGATTGGGTGAAAGGAGTCCTATAGGGAGCTGTGAAAAAAAAGAGTGAAGTGGAGACAGGTCAAAGTTTGAGGCTTAGCCACGCCCACACCTTTCAACTTTTGAAAAACCTGACATTTGAATTATTTCCCCTATGTCTTAAGAGTATATAGCAGAAGTTTGAAGGTGATCAATGAAAAGGGCGAAGGGGCATCATTCTCCAAACAACGTGTGCGAAAACCACATGTGCGACTTTGCACTTGGCTCCAAGAGACTTTTTTGTAGGTCCTGAGACACTACATTAGTGTACAAAATTTCGTAATCTTCAGTCAAAGCACGGCTCGGGGCTGACAGTTTTAATGGTCCTAGGGGGAGCTATTTAAGAAAATAGGCCACGCCCACCAGATTTTCACATCAGATTTTTTGGGGGGCCGGACTAGGATCACTCACCAGAATTTTTGTGGTGATATTTTTAGAAATGACGAAACGGGGGGCAAACATATAGCCACGGCGGTACGCCTTACTTTTGAAAACTCTTGTTTTGATGTACAATCAAAGAGTCAGAGTACCCGGCCCTCTTTTGAAAACTCCCATAAAGTGACGCCAAGAAACCCCCACTTGTCTTGAGTTACCAGCTACAAATTTGTAGTGATTAAGTGAAATGGGCGATATGGGACCTATCACAGTAAACTTGACCTTTTTGGTCCTGAGGGGGTGGGGCTTGCGTGATGTCATCATTCGACCATTCAATTAGTTTGTGGCTGGATGTCGAATGACCACAGAAATGTTTGTAACTGTACTCTATTCGACTATGAACTTATAGCCATTTATATATTTTTGGCAAGTAGTCAAACTTCGAGGCCTGGCCACGCCCCCTCAGCATAAACAAAAAGTCAGTTTTATTTTTTCTATTTGATCGCCCATCCCTTCTGAGCAATTTCCCATGAGTTTCGAGATGATTGTGCGGAAAATGATCGCAAGAGCATCTGGCTGCAGACATCAGCTGGCGTCTTTGCCGTGACAGGAAATGACGTATCCGGAAAAATGAGTGCCATTACCTTTGCCGGAAGTAGTTTTTTTCGGAAGTCATTACCTTTGCCGGAAGTAGTTTTTTTTCTTGAATACGCTTTATTGACAAAGCACAAAAGTAGTTTGAATTTGTCAAAACCATACCGTGTCGTTTTTCTCTTCGATTTGTACATATTTAAGAGAAAAATTACACAGTGGGTCATTACCTTAACCAGAAGTCATTACTTTCACTGGAAGTAGTTTTTTAAAAAACAAAACTTACCGGAAAAAGATTTTTATTTCGGATTTTTTTTTTCTTTTCAGATCTGGACTGGCAAACTTAAGTAACGTTACCTGCGTTGCATGAAAATTGAATATTAAATCCCTTTGTCCTTCAGACAGGGAATTTTTATGACAGTAGCACATACATACATATATATATATGTATGTATACATATATATATTTATATACATATATATATATATATATATATATATATATATATATGTATATATACACACACACAATAAAAGGCTGTAAAGTGAATTAAAAAAACATATGGAAAAAATGAAAACACATTAAACTAAGACTTCAAAATGTGCAAACAAAATAGTACTGGCTAAATATTCAGTTTTATTGTTAATCCCAAGATGAACTTTTGACCTACACCAATTGCTAAAGTACAGGACTCCCAGAAGCAGTGAAAAACATTTCAGCAACACTCCTCTCTCACCAGCAACAAAAATTAGTTATTAAATATCCATAACACTGTCCTATTGTGTATCACAGCAGCTCATTGCAACAGAATTTAACTACTACAGCTGATAACTATTTAGCTAGTTGGTATTTATTTTGAGTGAAAGACAATAAAACCAAAGAAACACTTAATTTCACAACCATTTTATTTTGGGTACAAATGAATTTGCTGAAGCATGGCTTTCTCAGCTGCATATCGATTCATCCCCTCCCATTTTTCCAACACTTTTATTGTTACCTGAAAAACATGCAGGATTACTTCATCGTTGTCGTTGTCGTCTTCCTCTGCTTATCCGGGTCCGGGTCGCGGGGGCAGCATCCCAACTAGGGAGCTCCAGACCGTCCTCTCCCCGGCCACCTCCACCAGCTCCTCCGGCAGGACCCCAAGGTGTTCCCGGACCAGAGTGGAGATGTAACCTCTCCAACGTGTCCTGGGTCGACCCGGGGCCTCCTGCCAGCAGGACCTGCCCGAAACACCTCCCCGGGGAGGCGTCCAGGAGGCATCCTGACCAGATGCCCAAACCACCTCATCTGACTCCTTTCGATCCGGAGGAGCAGTGGTTCTACTCCGAGTCCCTCCCGGATGTCCGAGCTCCTCACCCTATCTCTAAGGCTGAGCCCGGCCACCCTACGGAGGAAACTAATTTTAGCCGCTTGTATCCGCGGTCTCGTTCTTTCGGTCATTACCCAAAGCTCCTGACCATAGGTGAGGATTGGGACGTAGATCGACCGGTAAATCGAGAGCCTGGCTTTCTGGCTCAGCTCCCTCTTCACCACGACAGATCGGCTCAGCGTCCGCATCACTGCAGATGCTGAACCAATCCGCCTGTCGATCTCCCGATCCCTCCTACCCTCACTCGTGAACAAGACCCTGAGATACTTAAACTTCTCCACTTGAGGTAGGACCTCTCCCCCGACCCGGAGTTGGCAAGCCACCCTTTTCCGGTCGAGAACCATGGATTTGGAGGTGCTGATCCTCATCCCAGCCGCTTCACACTCGGCCGCGAACCTACCCAGCAAGAGCTGAAGGTCAGAGCTGGGTGAAGCTAGGAGGACCACATCATCCGCAAAAAGCAGAGACGAGATTCTCCTGCCACCAAACTCTGTTAAGGATTACTTCATACACTGTCAAATGTTTTCGAAAAGTAACTTTTATACCAATCACTGCTGAAGACTGCGTTGTACCTCTGGAACAAGGACATCAAACACCAAGTCCAGAAACTGGAACTCTCTCTTCTTTATTAGTTTATCTATTCCTGAGCATGAACCAGTCCGCTCTGTCAGCTCGTCAACCTATAAAACACGTTAACATAAAAATGAACAAAACATTCCTCTCAGCATTAGACAACGGACCCAGGTGGCCCACTGACCACGCATCCACATAAATAAATGTGATGCAGGTTATTGTAAGTCAGTATACATTTACCTGTGCACCAGCAAAGTGGAACATCAGTGGCTTTAGTCTTTGCTTTAATTTAAGCGAGACACCTGGATTGTGCCACAGATACATGAGGCCAGACTTCACTCCACCGCTGCAGACAGTCTGAGTAGAGACAAGAGTTAAAAATAAGCAACATTACCACAGAAAACAAGGGATTGCATTATCCTATGTCCAATTTTAGAGTCTTAATTTATTATAATTAAACATTACCTTGATTTCACCATCTGAAATCACTGCCTGGGTTCCATTTTTCAAAGCCTCGATTGTCCTGTAATTTAGATAAAAATACATCTTATTAGCAAATGAAGAATACAAGCACATGTAAGGAGTTTTGTCAGTGTCACTTGAAGAAGTCCGATATTCATTTTAGATCTATATTTAAGGCCTCTAACTGCTGAATGATTTGCAGCTACATGTGCTTAAATCCGGTAATATTAATATAAACCAAACCCGATCAAAGCAGTCAGTCGACAAAGATATCTATTTTTTATAAGGTTAGGATTATTCTGAAACAGAATCAGAAGGAGGGCGGCATTAATTAGAGAAGCGGCTACTATTTCAAAGTTATTGTACCTGTTGCAGGACACCTGATTTGTGCAACCACAGTAGAATGATCCAGCACACCACACACAATAACTGAAAAATATTTAGAGATATTGAAAGCTAAGCTTGTCCAGAAAATACATTTTATTTCTGGGTGCACAGGACCAGTTCCAGTGTGGGCCAGATGCTGAAAAATAAATTCATAAATCTGTCTTTTTTGAAGTTTCACAAATCAGAGGAAGGTTTCACAAATCACAAACTATGTTTTATGCATTCCTACGAGCCCAGAATAATCTAAAACAGGTTTGAAGAGTGTATGTGTTGTAGGTTTTGAGCTAGAGCAGAATAAAAATGGTCAGAGTAGAGAAAAATTGGGTGTATTTTCCCTTTAGCCATTTCCCGAATCGGAAGCTAACTTTAGCCTCGTATGAAAACTAGTGATTGAAACCACTTACAAATCTCTGAAAATTTACGCTTTTTAATTAAAAAAGGGTATTAATAACGTTTCAGTCAAGTCAGTATTAGAAATCGTGGTCTTTATATCATATCTAAATTATATATAAAGTTAATATTATTACTTTAACTGTTTTAACAAACAGGGAGACCAGAAAAATCAAATAGCTAAGTTAAAGCTAAGCTACAATTGCTGATAGCTTTATTTATGTATCTTTTGTGTTGGCTAGCTTGTGAACTCCCTGCATTCGTTTTAAGACTGCGTGTTAATATTGATACAATTAGCTATGAAACACGGTGCCTTTGCAATAATTCTCTGGTAAAGCTTTAAACGCTATAGTGCCTACATTTAAGAACTAAGAACGGTTGCAACAATTAGTTAATTTCATCCTTATCTTTCTTTCTTTATTATCCTTACCTTTCCTCAATTGAAACCCGCCGAGTATGGTTGAAACAAAAACAACGTAGCCGCCGCCAAAAAAGGACCAACTTCCCGCCGATGTCTTTCGCTCGTCGATTTTCCGGTAAATGTAATGACACGCCATCTTGCTCTCGACACACCAGCTGATGTCTGCAGCCAGGTCCTACTCAATGATCGAGTAAATCAATCAGAAGCGGACCCTAGAAAACCAAAACGAAGAAGGCCAAAACGGGCTCAAAATCGCCACTTCAAACCAAAATGGCCGACTTCCTGTTTGATGTTGACCATGGTTGCAAGAGGCTTTTCTGTGCATTCTGTTGAGTACTACAAGTGTACAAAATTTCATAACTGTACAACAAACTAAGGTTTATGGAGGGGGGTATTTTTCCCATTCTAGGAGGCTCTGTGGAGCTAGTTTTATAGCAATTTTTTTGGGACCTTTAAAATACAAATTTTACACCACGCCTGACAAGTGTGCAAAAATTCCTGAGATTTCACGTATGTTAAGGTCTCCAAAAAGCCAATTTACTTGGCGGAAAAAATATAGAGCAGATACAATAGGCATGTTTGGGGACCTAAATGAGGAGATGGAAGAACATGACAGGATTTGGACTCTTATTTCCTGATATTTGGACATCTCTCCTCTGAATGGCTAAGAGCAAAGCAACTCTACCATTGACTCGTTTGCGTTGCAATGTTGATGTTTTATCTCCACGAATAACGCAAGCCTCGAGGAGCTCTGCTGTGTGGTGGAGTTGCTAATGCTAATGGTTAGCTTCTATTAGCCGTGACATTCTCTGCTGTTTCCTGGACACTAAGCCAACAACAGCCTTCCCCTTCATGAACGTTAAATGACAGTGTGACATAGATCTGTCAGGATTTTCTAATCCTAGTATTGGACCTCCTCTTTTCAATCAGAAGCTAATGCAGGAAATAGGGTCAGAAGACTGTTTTCATGGTCAGCCCTACTGATTATAATCAAATAACAATAAAAACACGTTTTTAAGTGAAAAAAAGACTTCTTTGCAGTAACAAACAGTGGGGTCAAATAAAATAAGTTTGATGTTATAAAAGTGTTGTCTTTTCTTTTCCAACAGATCAGCTGAAGCCCCAAATCACCAGTAATCCTAATCTTGCATCAGACAGTCAACATCACCTGTTAAGTCTCTGAAACAAAGAAAGGAAGAATGTTCATTTTCACAAAGACCTCAGGCTCATTCAGCCAGAGTCTGAACTCAAGCAGCAACTCTGCTACTTTCCAATTCCCTCAAGTCAGCTTTGAGGATGGAGGACGGTACCAGTGTCAGTTTCAGATCAAAGTGTCTAATGAAAGTTTTAGCACCATGTTTAGTGATCCCATACAGCTAAATGGTAAGTCATGATTACCAATAAGACTGACAAAAATAATTAAATGTGACATTTGTGCTGTTTTTAGTGCTTCTTCCAAAACCCAACATCATAATGGATTCTACTGGCGTGGTCTCCTGGGGTCAGTGTGTTGACCTCACCTGTTCCATCTCAATTCAGCATTTAGGAGGAATGTTCATCTTCACAAAGACCTCAGGCTCATTCATTCAGAGGCTTAACTCCAACAGCAGCTGAGCTACTCTACAAATTCTTGAAACCACTTTTGATGATGAAGGGCAGTACCAGTGTCAGTTTGAAACAAGGAGTTTCAGTAACACATTTAGTTCAATTTTTAATAACTACATCCAGTTAACTGGTAATTTTTGAATTACTTAAAAAAAATAACTTGAGTTTTAAAGAAATATGTCACAAGAAGTACCATCTGTTATTTTTCAGTGGCTCTTCCCAAACCCAACATCACAGTGGATTCCCCTGGTGTGGTTACCTTTGGTCATCTTGTTGCCATCACTTGCTCAACCTCAGTTCAACATTTAGGTGGATCGTTCATTCTGCTGAAGACCTCAGGCTCATTCAGTAAAACCCACACATCAAGTGCCCTACCAGTGTCAAAATAAAATAACATGGTCACAACGAACTTCAGTCTCTCCACCGTCACCGACAGTGTTACAATAAATATTACCTATTAAAGCGGCAATGACACTTCTGCAAACAAGCTAGCTTTGGAACCCAAACACGCAACTCCCCCGTTATCTTCGGTTATCGTCCCTGGGCCTTGTCCACTGAAATTGGAACACGTATTGCCAGAGGACATGAGAGAGCGCCAAACAGTAGTCACCGTTTTCTACGTCCAAACATCTTTTGTTGTTTGTGAGTTCAAACTACGGATGTCCCGTTCCGATGTCGATATCGAAAGTAATTCAATATCGGCCCAAAAACAGTGTATTGAATTATATTGGACGGCATCAAAAATCTCCGATGTAAGCAGTCAGTTAACTCATTCACTGTCATTGATGACTAAAGTCATCATTTTAGATCTAACCGTTCACTGCCAATGACGACTAAAGTTATCATTTGCATTTTTTTTACTTTTTGGGCATCGGAACGAGCCCCCGCAATCTTCATCCGCATACGTCACACGTCACATGATCAGGAAGCAGAACATCCACGAGTTAGGAAATCGTTTTGGGCCGTTCCTGTAAAAAAAAAGTGAGGCGTGAACCAGAAAAGCGTCTGCCGATCACAATTTGACAACAGATTATGAAAGAACGGATAATGCTCGAAACACGCGGATTCTTTCTGATGTAAGAGGGGAGTCTCCTCTTTGTTTTGGTTGTTTTGGCATTGACATCATCCTAGCGCGCAATGTTCTGTGACTCTTAAAAAAACAGTAAAAACGGTGAGAAACGCTGGCAGCGAAGGCCTTTAGTGATCAGGAAACGGCTGGCAGTGAATGAGTTAAGGTTCACATTTTTGCAACCAGTGGTTAAGAAAAAAAATTCATTTTTTTCATACTTGCTGTTAATAGCTTAAACTCCCATAGAGAGCCGTGATTGGCCAACCAGGATGCTGCTGGGTGCTGCGGAGGTCCCGATGGAGCGTTCCTAGACCAAACATTGGTATAGTTCATTAGGCTAGACTTCTTCATGTCCTTTAAGGTTGCTAGTAGATTGTGCATGTCACCAGTAGGTTATGTAATGAGTGAGCCTCTATAAAACATCTTTAGATGTTTTTAGCGCTTTGCTGAACTCCAACTCTAGGTGTTTAAAAAGCTTTTAAACAGACGCTATAGCTGCTTACTGTTTTTGGGAGGGTGTGTGTGATGATGTACAGTTACCAAACTGATGTGTTAAACAACAATCCACAACAAAGCACACAAGATTTAGTGTGAATCTGATGTTGCATTATGGAGATATAGCTGTTTGGCAAAATCTAGGGGGCTCTATTTCAAAAATCAAATGCATCAACATTAGCTGTTCTAAGGTGGACAACGATAATTTATGTGCAGTTTGGTGCGAATCAGATGATACATGTGTCATACAGAGCCAGCAATATCTGAGGAGGCGGAGCTACTGTCATTTTAATAATTGAACATATGAACGTGTTAGCTGCTGTTGTGTGATGACAAGCAGCAAGTTTGGTTTAGTTGTGATCTTGTTTGAAGGAAGAATTATTGTTCTAATACATCTATAGGGCTCTGTTTTAAAATCCAGTGTAATCACTCTCAGTGTTTTTGTGCAAGTTGGTGTGAAAGGTTATTTATAGCCAAGTGTCATGAATGGTGCGGAGCTAAACCTAAAACACCAAATGTAACATGAATGTGGTGTATGAGGAAATAAAGCATGTTTAGTAGAGTTGTGACCTTTTGTTGTTCAGGAGTTATTTAGGAGGTGCTGTCTCAAAAACTGAACCAAGTCCCATTGAGCAGTGGAGGGAATCAGATCTTGTGTGTTTTATTTAGAGGAAACCGTCCCTGAAGGGCGGAGATAAAGTTATTTCAACAAATGATCACATGAATGTGTATGCAGCTTTTGTGTGATGACAAGTTTGGTACAGTTGTGAACTTGTTTGTAGATGTTATTAAAGTTTGAAATGTACGTAGGGGCGCTGTGGCAGAATAAGATCGGGTCCATCAACAATTTTACATTTCTTTCAGCGGCTGGATTCATATCCATCGTGTTCAAACTGGTGCAGATCAGAGAATGTGTGTGGAATTTACAACCAAATGAATTTGGCCACGCCGTGACAAAATCATTACACAACCTACTGGTGGCATGCACAGTTTATTAGCTAGCTTATAGGACATGTTGAAGAGGGTTTGAGAGGCTGATGACACATGGCCACTATCTCGTGCAAGTGGGCAGGCCCCCTTTTAACATTTCTTCAGGAATTTTCTAGTTTTTGTTCTGGTTGCTGAATAAATCTAACTTTCTGCGTGTTTCAAATGATTATTTAAAGTTTGGATATTGGTGACAAATGAAGGGATTCAAGGTTGAATTTGTTTTAGGTTTTTCCACAGACCTCTAGCCAGGGACAGACTGGGGCTAAATAAATAAATAACACTTTAACCACATTTTGTGAGCTTTCAATTCTCAGTTTTGTTTATTTACTTATTTTTTGCCACTCCAGTGAAGCTTTTTGAAATTATAGAAGTTGAAAATATTCAATTAATATTAAGATATTATTATAATATGTATACAACCCATATAAGTCTCAAATGTCTTTTTTATGTGTGACATAAACATACATCCAAACTCTGTAGGTGAGAAATGAACCAATAAAAAGGCACAGGCAGAGATTTTAAAGTTTTAAATTACCACAAATTTTTCTACCTGCTGTAGCTCACCCCTCCAACACTAGATGGTGATATCTGAAAGGAAATGAAATCCCATTCCAGTTCATGGTGCAGGCATTTTGATTGATGGTGTTTGTGAAGAGCAGTACTTTAAGGCATGATGACTCTGTGTACTCACTTTAATAATGAAGTAATTCGTCCACTGATGCCTTTTCTTAAATAGTTCTTCTGTAGCTTTGGGTGGTTTTATCATTGCTTAAGTACATATTTTTATACTTTATATTAAACAATATTTTGGAAGACAGGCCTTGTAGGTTAGCCTACACACACACGCACACACACACACACACACACACACACACACACACACACACACACACACACACACACACACACACACACACACACACACACACACACACACACACACACACACACGGAGCTAAACCCTTTTAAAAGTGACATGACCAAATCCTTTACGCATGAGTCCCCTTCTATTTTCGCATATCATTTATTCATGTTCTCATCTTGCTGCTCACCATATGCTTTTATGGTATTCAGCAGTTTCCATCCATCTATTTTCATCCGCTTATCTGGAGTTGGGTCACGGGGGCAGTAGCCTAAGGCGAGAGGCCCAGACTTCCCTCTCCCCAGCCACTTGGGCCAGCTCCTCCGGGGGAATCCCAAGGCGTTCCCTGGCCAGGTGAGAGATATAGTCCCTCCACCATGTGCTGGGTCTACCTTTAGGTCTCCTCCCGGTTGGATGTGCCCAGAAAACCTCACCAGGGAGGCATCCTGGCCAGATGCCTGAGCCACCTCAACTGGCTCCTGTCGATCTGGAGGAGCAGTGTTTCTACTCCGAGCCCCTCTCGAATGACCGAGCTTCTCACCATATCTCTAAGGGAGAGCCCAGCCACTCTTCGGAGAAAACTCATTTCGGCCGTTTGTATCCGCAACCTCATTCTTTCGGTCACTACCCAAAGCTCATGACCATAGGTGAGGGTAGGAACATAGATTGACTGGTAAATTGAGAGCTTCACCTTCTGACTCAGCTCTCTCTTCACCACGACAGACCGGTACAATGCCTGCACTGCAGATGCAGCACCAATTCGCCTATCGATCTCATGCTCCAGTTTTCCCTCACTCGTGAACAAGACCCCAAGATAATTAAACTCCTCCACTTGGGGCAGGACCTCATCCCTGACCCAGAGAAGGCATTCTACCCTTTTCCGAATCAAGACCATGGTCTCAGATTTAGAGGAGCTGATTCTAATCCCTGCTGCTTCACACTCGGCTGCGAACCGCTCCAGCGAAAGCTGAAGATCACATTCTGATGAAGCCAACAGGACCACATAATCTGCAAAAAGTAGAGACCTCAGGCCACCAAAACGGATGCCCTCCACACCTTGGCTGTGCCTAGAAATCCTTTCCATAAAGGTTATGAACAGAATCAGTGACAAAGGGCAGCCTTGGCGGAGTTCAACTCTCACTGGGAACGAGGCCGACTTACTGCCGGCAATGCGGAACAAGCTCTGACACCGGTCATACAGGGACCTAACAGCCCGTATCAGAGGGCCTGGTACCCCATACTCCCAGAGTACCCCCCACAGGGCCCCCGAGGGACGCGGTCAAACGCCTTCTCCAAATCCACAAAACACATGTAGAGTGGTTGGGTAAATTCCCACGCACCCTCCTGGATCCCCCTAAGGGTTTAGAGCTGGTCCAGTGTTCCACAGCCAGGATGAAAACCACATTGCTCCTCCTTAAACTGAGGTTCAACAATCCGACGGACCCTCTCCTCTCCAGAACCCCTGAATAGACCTTACCAGCAAGGCTCAGGAGTGTGATCCCGCTGTAGTTGGAATACTGCCTGCAGTCCCCCTTTTTAAATAAGGGGACCACCACCCCGGTCCGCCAGTCCAGTGGGACTGCCCCCAATGTCCACGCGATATTTCAGAGCCGCTTCAGCCAACACAGCCCCACAACATCCAGAGCCTTACGGAACTCCGGGCGGATCTCATCCATCCCTGGAGCCATGCCACAGAGGAGCTTTTTAACCACCTCAGAGACCTCAGCACCAGAGATTTGAGAGGCCAACCCAAGGTCCCCAGACTCTGCTTCCACACTGGAAGACTTGTCGGTGGGATTGAGGAGGTCTTTGAAGTATTCTGCCCACCGATCCACAACGTCCTGAGTAGAGGTCAGCAGCACACCATCCCCACTATAGATAGTGTTGGTACTGCACTGCTTTCCCCCCTGAGGCACCGGATGGTGGACCAGAATCTCCTCAAAGCCGTACGGAAGTCGTGCTCCATGATCTCACCGAACTCCTCCCATGCCCGGGTTTTTGCCTTGGCGACCACCCGAGCCGCGTTCCGCTTGGACTGCCGGTACCCGTCAGCTGCCTCTGGAGTCCCACAGGCCAAAAATACCTGATAGGACTCTTTCTTCAGCTTGACAGCATCCCTAACCACCAGTGTCCACCAGCGGGTTCGGGGGTTGCCACCACGACAGGCACCGACGATCCTGCGACCACACCTCCGGTCGGCCGCCTCAACAATGGAGGCATGGAACAGGGTCCATTCGGACTCAATGTCCCTCGCCTCCCCCGGAACATTTTGGAAGTTCTGTCGGAGGTGGGAATTGAAGCTCCTTCTGACAGGAAACTCTGCTAGATGTTCCCAGTAGACCCTCGCTATACGTTTGGGCCTGCCCGGTCTGACCGGCATCCTCCCCCACCATTTGAGCCAACTCACCACCAGGTAGTGGTCAGTTGACAGCTCCGCCCGTCTCTTCACCCGAGTGTCCAAGACATGTGGCTGCAGGTCAGATGAAACAACAACAAAGTCGATCATATCATCAAGCTGCGGCCTAAGGTATCCTGGTGCCAAGAGCACATATGGACACCTTTATGTCTTAACATGGTGTTCATTATAGACAATCCATGACTGGCACAGAAGTCCAATAACAAAACACCACTCAAATTCAGATCAGGGGGGCCGTTCCTCCCAACCACACCTCTCCAGGTCTCACTGTCGTTGCCCACGTGAGTGTTAAAGCCCCCAGCAGAACGAGGGAGTCAACGAGGGAGTCACCGAAAGGAGCGCTTTCCAGCACCCCCTCCAAGGTCTCCAAAAAGGGTGGGTAGTCTTAACTGTAGTTTGGTGCATAAGCACAGACCACAGTCAGAACCCGTCCCCCCACACGTAGGCGGAGGGAGGCTACCCTCTCATTCACTGGGGTAAACCCCAACGTACAGGCACCAAGATAGGGGGCAACTAGTATGCTCACCGCTGCTCGGCGCCTCTCAGTGGGAGCAACTCCAGAATGGTAGAAAGTCCAACCCCTCTCAAGGAAACTGGTTCCAGAGCCAGAGCCATGCGTTGAGGTGAGGCCGACTATATCTAGTCAGAACATCTCAACCTCACACACAAACTCAGGCTCCTTCCCCACCAGAGAGGTGACATTCCATGTGCCAAGAGCCAGCTTCTGTAGCCGAGGATCAGACCGCCAAGGTCCCCGCCCTCGACTATCCACCGGTCACACACTAAACCCAACCCCTTTGGACCCTTCCTACGAGTCGTGAGCCCATGGGAAGGGGGACCCACGTTTCCTCTTCGGGCTGTGCCCGGCCAGGCTCCATGGGTGAAAGCCCGGCCACCAGGTGCTCGCCAATGTGCCCCACCTCCAGGCCTGGCTCCAGAGGGGGGGCCCGGTGACCCACGTCCTGGCGAGAGAACACGGTTTCCATTTATATAATTCATCATAAGAGGTCTTCGGGCTTTATGTTACATGTTTATGCTACATGTTAAGGTCATCACTGGAATTATGATGCATAATGGTCACTACAGTGGACAGGTACTCAAAATTGTTTTTTTATTTTTATGTGTTGCTATTAAGCACAGCTGTTAAAGACTTTGCTGCATTTGAGCCCCTCCATTTGGACTTCAGTAAGTCAAGCCAACATATTTCATGTTCAGAATGCATGCTGTCCACTGAGGTGGACATGTAATAAATTATTTGTAAATTATTGAATGTTACAAATAATATTTGTTGGACTTTGTTGCATTCACACCAAAAGAATTGTTTAAAAAAATCATGGTTGAAGATTTCATAATTCATGCATCAAAGTTAAAAAATAGGGCTCTGCAAAAAATAAATAAATCTGTTGATGTTGAAACCAAACGACTAAAGCCCTTCTAGCCGTACAATATGACAAAAAAATTAATGATAGAATTGGAAAACCAGAATATTTCTCAAGAAATTGTCTAGAGCTGAAACCCAAATTCTGGTGCAAAAGATCATTTTTGTCAGTAGTTCAATTTAAAAGGTGATATTAATATGAGATGAACTCATACATGAAGTCAGATATTTCAAGCCTTTGTTATAATTGTGATGATTATGACTTACAGCTTAGGAAAACACCACATTCAAAATCTCAGACAATTGGAACATTGTGGAAAAAGTTAAATATTTTAGACTCAAAGTGTCACTCTAATTAAATAATGAATCCAAAACACCTGCAAACCATTAATGTCCAATATCCATTCAAAAGATTTTCCCCAATCCCACCCTCATAAAAGGTAAATTCAATATAATTCTGATGTATGTGTAGCCTCCAGGAATGGTCAGTTTTCCACCTACAGTCTGACCTCTTCAATATCTGGCCATTTGGAGACATAAGTCTTAACTGGTGCTTTTAATCTGCAAGAAAGATACTGTTGCTTGGCCAAGGTCCCTCTCAAGCTTTCCACATCTCAGACTGCTTTGCTTAACAGAACAAGAAGAAGGAACGTTTCTAATAATGAACCGTTATGAATAATGGAGTGTTAAAATAATCATATAATGAATGAATAATAATGGCTGAAGAATAATAACAATGTTGTGATTAATCTGTGCTTAAATTACTGAAGTTGAAATGAATTTTATGTTGTGATCAGTAAGTTGATTTAACAAGTGAATCACTATCTACTGACAAGCTCACACACACTCACCATATCTCCATGATACAAGTTAAAGTTAAGTCACTGCACATAGAGATTTCCTAGAGCTCTTCTATCTGATGTTCTGTGGTTTGTTCGGAAAATCCCCTTTACATGTCAAATTCTGGTTGGCCATGTTGTCAAAAATATGGCCGTTGTTAAAACAGAACTCACTTCCTGAGTTTTTCAGTTGTTGAGAAAGCTTCGGACCGGCCATCCGAAGCAAAACCTCTATAACCCAGCGCATCTTTTGACAAGCTGTCAAAACCTGTTGCACTCTACAGCTAACCGCAAACGGTTCCTTCAGAGCAAAGCTGAACCAGCTTAGACTACTTAAGAGATCTCCATAGGCGCAAATAACTACCTGTCGTGACCTGGAGACATCTTGAGACCGGTCTAGTGGCACTGCGGTTTCTTCTATGGACTTCGGTACCTTTGGGGTCCACGGACTTCCTGACATTACGGATCTACCACGGGGGTCTTCGAAGGGCACGTAGACTCGACAAATTGCGTCTGATGTGGTTTTATAAACCATCACTATGGTTTATAGCAGACCAAATTCACTCCCACTCAGAACTCAGTTTCTTCAGATACGAAGGTTCTGATAACATCACATTCACACATTCACACACCTCACATTCCATCCACTTAGATTCATTCATCACATAAAGTGTTTCCTAGTTGTCATATTTTTAATTGTTTAGAAAATAAATTTCTTACTTTTTATAAACTTGACTCTGTCTGAATTGATATGAAGTGTCTTACAATCACTGAATAAACAGAATTCTAAATCTTCTGGTTAAACATTCAAAGATCAATCAGATTGGATTTCCATATTTATATAGAAATTCATATCTTATTGGTCAATTGTAGTGTAGTATATTGAGCTTTAAAAGCACCCAAAAAACATACATATGCTATTCCTACACATGCATATGCCTATTTGATAACGTCCTGCATGCATATTGTAGGGGAACTGTTGTTTGCTAATGGTAATTTCTGGAGACTAACGGGTGCTAAAACTGCACAGCTAGAAGACAAGTTGGCCAAACCTTGCTGATTTCAGCCTTTTTTTCACTGATGTGTGACAAATGGAACAACAGAAAAACAGAGAAACAATTAGTCATCGTAGCTAGACGCTGCGATGAGGCCAGTGTGCAGGAGCTTGGTGGCTCCTGTCATCTAGCACAGCTGCCCAGTGGCTGTGTCATCAGAGCAGCCCAGGTACTGATGCAAGACATCCTGGTCAGGATATACAACCACTTTGATGGTAACTCCAGCAGATACACAAGTTGTTTGTTGTTGCTTTGTTTCCATTTTAACCATGAGTTCACACCCTGTGGGGGTAGTGTAGGCCTATTCTAACCATCACGAAGAGGTACAGAGACTTACTAAAGAGCCTGATTTGGTAAGCCATCTCCATGATCCATAAAAGAAGATCACTTCATGTATCCGGGTGCTACCTTCTGAATTTAACATCACCTTCCAGTTGGGTGTAAATGAATTATTGAGTGAACAATAACCAGTCATAATTAATATGATAGTGCTCATTGTAGCATTTCACTGTTATTTTCTCATTACCAATCTTCTGCAGTCATGGGGGTGGGGTGGGGTGGGGTGGGGGTGGGGAACTCCTCCTCTGTTTAATTCTGCACAGAGAAAGAGTGTGGGAACTCTCCTATTCAAATAACCCCACCCCGTGAGAATTCTGACCGAGCCAATCAGCGCTGAGTATCGTACATCTCACACACCACAACGCCGAGTTTGTCATAAACATGGTGACTGAAGTGGAGTTCGCTGCGGCTCTTTCCTTTGTTCTAAATGATTTGAACATGTCTTTAAAACCACAAGTAGAAGCGCTTTCTTCTAAACAAAGTTGTTTGCGCTGTCGCCAGACTCCATTTTTACTACAGCTAAAAAAACTACAGCATCGCGGACGTCACACACGGCGGTTTCTCATAAACTATGAAGACAGCGGCAGAATTTGCTGCGACTCTTTCCTCTGTTCTAAATGACTCAAATGTCTTTAAAACCACAAGTAGAAGTGCTAAAAGCATTTCCTCTAAAAAAAATTAAAGATGTTTGCGCAGTTGCCAGACGCAACTTTTTTTACTACAACTAGAAATCTACCGCGTTGTGCGGTACAGTCGGGATTTCCGTCTTTTTTCTGATTGGTCATTTTTGAGCTGCCTATACCCGCCCCTCAAGTGCCTCTCTGCCTGTGAGTTACCAGACTCATTCAGAATTAAACAGAGGACAAGTCTGGCAGGCCAGGCTAGCTCTGGTGTGCTTGTGGTTGGAAAATTCATCCAGAGGAGAAAGAAGCTTCATACAACAGGATTTGGAGTCTTATTTCCTGATATATGGACATGTCTAAATCCATCTACGACCTAAATCCATCTACGACTTTCTCCAAAGAAAGCTTACTTTAAAAGATCTGAACTATAATTTTAACACTTAGAAATCACAGTGTGGCAACGGCAGTCTACACATTGTATCCTAATATTTTGTGCTTTCTCCTTCGCTCTTCCTATCACACGGTAAGCATCTGTGCACAGTGTGTTGCTGGATGTAGGCTTGCAGAGTTTGATGTTTCTTTTCTTTGCTATCATGAATATTTTATTCGACCCAGAAGGTTCCATCTAAATGAAAGCTAAAAAACACCAAGAACAACATCCACTACAACAGAAACAGCATCAGCCACCTAGGAAGCATGTAGCTAATCACCTACAGCCTCAAAGAGGTGAGACTGCTCCCAGCAGCTCCAATGTTTTTCCTTCCACAGAGCCTGTCATTAAAAATACATGTCTAAACACCATCATAAAAACACAAAGCAGAAACACAAAAATACATTAAATGACAAAATCGTGAATACACACATTAGGATCAAAGAAATCTCTGTAAAACACTCTGATAATGGAGGGTAAAGTAAGAGGAAAGGACAGGCTGCAAGATAACAAGAAAGATGAAAGGGGGATTAAAAATGGGAGCATGAAAAAACATCACCAAGCAGAGGTTTGGTTGATAAACTAATGCATGTATCCATAAATGCACACATTCATATGCAAAACCTCATATATTGTGTGTGCATATTTATGTCAGTGTCCCAAAAAAATGCAAAAGTTAAGTCACAGATGCAAGCTGAAGGAAGTTTCTTGCATCTGTGGAGGCCACTGCGGGCTTGCTGACTGTGTTTATAAGTTTATTGTCCTTGAAGGAAATAAACAAGAACCCTCTACGGAGTGCATAGATGGCAGAGATGAGGAGACCAACGACATAAAGGGTTTAGAAGAAGCGTTTACTACGAGAAAGGGAATGACGGGGATGTTATTGAAAGATACACGGATGAAAACAACTCTTTCCCATCAATGAATAAATTCACCAGCTGAAATTAAAACTGATACCAATTTTGTCAGGTACAAAAAGCCAAACTGCAAAATCACCATTTTAATGCTTAGCTGGAGATTATTTTCATGACAAGGACACATCACTGCTTCCGAGTGATTTAACCCTAAAGTGTCCCTCACATTCTGATTCAATAGACTTTTATATTTTACACAACACCATGATCAAACAAAAACTATAGCGAGGTTCTGTGGGAAGGTGGAGAGCAGTTAGTAAACTTCCTGTTTGGAGAAACGAAGAATAGTTCTGACCACATTAATGACCACAAGCTAAGTGGAAAAGTGGATTTCTGCCAACTATCCAGCAAACAACATTCATTTGTGCCATTTATCAGTTTCACCTGCTGTTGTGCAAATGGAATAATCAACAGGTGGAAATTAGAGACAGTTAGCAAGACATCCTCAATAAAGGAGTGCAGGTGGTGACCACAGACCACTTCTCACTGCTTTCTGGCTGATGTTTGGGTCATTTTTGAATGCTGGTGGTGCTTTCACTCTAGTTGTAGCATGAGACGGAGTATACAACCCACACGAGTGGCTCAGGTAGTGCAGCTCATCCAGAACGGCACATCAACTAGAGCTGTGGCAAGAAGGTTTGCTGTATTTGTCAGTTTAGTGTCAGAGATATAAGGACCCACCTTTCGTCAAACTTTTTGACAGGTCTATTGTTCTTGAACCTTTGTGACCCTACTGGTCTATTGTTCTTTGACCTCATGACCTTGCCCCCCCCACCCTAGCATAAATCAGATTGACAGGTGTATTGTTCATTGACCTAGCCCCCCACCCCAGCATAAATCAGATTGGCAGGTGTATTGTTCATTGACCTAGCCCCCCACCCTAGCATAAATCAGCTTGGCAGGTGTATTGTTCATTGACCTAGCCCCCCACCCTAGCATAAATCAGATTGGTAGGTATATTGTCTGTAGTCCCTTTTGTGAAGATCTATATGTTAAGAAATGAATGTGGTGTAATGGTGCATGAAATCCCCTATTGTGAAGATGTGTATTGTTCTGAACCATTTTAGTTACGTTTGATAACTGTTTTGTGTTAGCCTTTCCCTTTCACACGTGAGACCCTTTTGTCATGATGTATATTGTTGATCTGCACTGCTTTGAGTCAAGATAACTCTTTTGTGTGAGCCTCACATTTCCCACCCATCATATGTGAGACCTCACAACCCCCACCAGCCCTGCTTGCCTTTTTAAAAGCTCAGTTTCATTTCAACGGACAGACTGAGATCGTGTCAGAATGGTGAAAGCCCAAAGAAATACCTCTAAGAAAATGGTGAAGCAAGAGTCTACCCAAGAGGAGAAGGAGGTGAGGCAAGAGGAGATGGATGAAGAGCCAACCTCTACCCAAGAGGAGAAGGAGGTGAAAGAGGGGAGCCAAGAGGAGATGGAAGAAGTGTCCACAATCGATGCTTTAAACTTCTACTCGAGAGGTGAAAGAAGAGAGCGTAGACATGCCATCGCCACTATTACAAACCTTGCTTTGTGAAAAATCCATAGCGATACATAAGCTGTCTGCAAGGGGTGGTGCTCCCCGCAAATCTACATTCTACAGATGTAGATTGCAGGTTCCTCCTTTTGGCAGTAAAGGCCGACCCGGTACAGATGGGAATGGCCCATAAGGAGCTGTGTCTAATCCAAGATGTGGCTGAGGACGAACCTCTCAAGCCATATTTATCACATTCACCAGCGGTTCTTTCCTACAACGACTGGACAGTGCTCAAGCTCGCAGTTCCACACAGGTTGTACAAAGATGATCGTGAGAGGCCTTGTCCGGCTGTAAAACGCAACAGGCTGCAAGCTCTTCCAATGCTGGATGAAATCCAGAACGCTGTGATAGCATTCAGCACTTCATGGGAGGGGCAGGAGGATGGGGAGTGGATGTTCAAGGCCTCGGTCCGTGAGAGAGGATTTGAGCTCTTTTTTGTGCTGGAAAATGTGCATTCTGTATGCGGAATTTACCGCCTTCTACAGGTTGTACCTTTCAAGGCCTGGTGTGAAAAAATAGATGAAGTGGAGGATCGTATTACTTCACTTTTTCGTACCAGCCGCTGCTGGACAGACATTGTGACAGTGCGAAAAAAGCTGGAATTGTAAGCCCCACCTCAGGAGGAGGAGGAGGGGGAGGAGGAGCGGCGGTCGCATCAAACCACGCCCCCACCCAGCACTAGTTATAAAGAGCTTACAGTTAGAAACCATTTCATCCAGACGATCTAGCGCATCAGCACGATGGGGTTCTCCAATCTGTCAACCCTTGATGAACTATGGAGCCCGCAACCGAGCTGGGTACTAACGGCTTCATCACCACCGAGATACAACGGCAGTCCGCGGCCCACGTTGCCGCCATCATGCTTTCCAGAGGATAACTTACCATGACTCCCCACAATCATGGAGGTTCCGGAGACCGTCTCTGCTAACGTACCATTCTGACCCTGGGTCGACGAGACTCCGGCGAGTCCTGATACCGCTCAACCTTCAGTGACATCAAACCCTGAACTGCCACCGGTTCCGCCTCAACCTGGTCAGGAGGAGGAGGATAGTGTGCAACAGCAACCCCTCGACATCCAGAGCACCGGTAAGGAGCCTCAGCGTCTGCCTGACTGGGTGTTTTCAGAAGACAAAGTAGACCGAGTGAAAATGGGTCTTCTTCACTTGGTCAACATGGCGATCAAAGCTCACTTACCTACTATCTGCCACGGATGAAAGATCAATCACCCCAGTCAGCGGCAACACGAATGTCTTTACGTAGCTGAAAATGAATTATTTTACGATTTCCACTTTACGGACATTATTCGCAGGGTTTTAACACCTAACCTGATTCCGGCTCTTCAAAGTTTTCTCAGTCTGCATGGCTTCCAGCCTCTGGACGCTGAGATCCTGTTCACCATGGCTGTGACGCAGCTGCACGGATTCAGGGCTGTGATGCCCATTCACAAAGACATTTTTCCGGTGTGCCTGACCAAAGCTGACCTGGATTCACTGGCTGGGGTGGTGGTGGAGTGAAATGTGGGGGTACGCTGTCTCTTCTGCAACTTGATTTTTATTATAACCATTTGATTTTATTCATTATAATTGACGGCTGTTTTTTACAGAGTGATTGGATTTTATATTTGACTAGATTGTACGGTTGTTTTTACAATACGATTATATTTGACTAGTTTTATTGTGTACAATTTATGAAATAAAAAGAAATAATGAAAATGAATATGTATCATTTTTTTCAACCATCCGTCAGAGATGGATGAGGTGATGAAAAAGATTTATTTTTCACCAAAACATCAGGGCAGTTACGGTGGTGTGGAAAGGTTTACAACCGGTTTACAACAAGAGATTGGGGATAAAGTTTCAACGGATAAGGCTCGTGATTTTCTCTCAGAACAAGATGCTCACACACTCGACAAACCTGCAAGAGTTCATTTTCCGAGAAATAAGGTTTTTGTCTCAGGGTCACTAAAGCAGTTTCAAGCTGACTTATGCGACATGCAGGCCTAGTCAAAATTAAATGACGGTTTTAATTACCTATTAACCGTCATAAATGTATTTTCAAAGAAAGCCTATGTACGAGCCCTGAAAAACAAATCGGGGAAAGATGTTACAGAAGCTTTTGCTTCAGTTTTGAAAGACAGCGGTATTCCTAAAAAATTGCAAACGGATTCCGGTAAAGAATTTTTTTATAAGAAATTTGAAGCCCTCGTGAAGAAACACGGAATTGTGCACTTTGCCACAGTCAGCAGCCTAAAGGCCAATGTTTTGGAGAGATTTAACAGGACTCTAAAAGGTAGAATGTGGAGATATTTCACAGCAAAAACCACCCGTCGCTACATAGATGTGATTCAAGATTTAGTAGAAGGTTATAATCATAGCTACCACTCTTCTATCAAAATGGCCCCCTCTGAAGTTAACATGGAAAATCAATGGCAAGTGTTTTGCAACCTTTACGGGACCACCTCACTGAATCCTGCAAAGAAAATGAAATTTAACACATTGTGAGAATTTCCAAACTCAGAGGTGTTTTTGATGAAAAAATATGAGCAGAGTTTAACGCACGAGCTGTTCACAGTGGATGGGTGTCTTCATCGATCGCCACTGGTTTATAAACTCAAACATTTTGATGGGGAAAAAATGGAAGGGTCATTTTATGAACCCGAGTTGCAGACAGTAAACTTTTCGACCGAGTGATCCTTCCACGTTGAAAAAGTTTTAAAGCGCAGATTTTACAGAGGCCAGAAGCAAGTTTTTGTTAAATGGCTTGACTGGCCCCAAAAATTTTCCAGTTGGATTAAAGCCTCAGACTTACATGACATTTAAAAACAGATTCAATAAATAAAAAAAACAAAAAAATGGATCTGAGACAAGTGGAGGGTTTTTATATCACATTACCCTGTAATGCCAGTGCCGATGTGTTTAAAAATAACACGATTTCCAGTTACAGGACCGATCCCGCACGTCACATCATTCTGAATGGCAAGTGGCAAGTAGGGCTAACAGAAATCACCTACGTCCACTCATGGTTTAATTTACCGAACGATTGTGCTTTTATCGAATGGCGAAGAATGAGAGAACCTGAGAAAATCAACAGAGCTTCGATTAGTCCCGGATATTACAAAACTGTACAACAACTTAGGAACGAGTGCGAGACTGTTATGAGAAAGATTAATCCGGATTTCTATCTCATTTACAGAATCCCCAATCCCACTCTCAAATATCAGATTGGTGGTGAAATAGAATTTGGATTTGTAGCACCTGGGGCCTATCTGTTAGGTTTTAACGTGGGTGAGTGGTTGACACCTGAAGGTTCCGGCTTCGATAAACCGATCAAATCAGTGCCTCACCCCCCCGATTTAACAGGCGGTCTGTATCAATTTTACTGTTATGCAGACATAGTGACCAAGCAGTTGGTGGCTGACGTGTTCGCCCCGTTATTACGTACGGTGAAAGTTGAAGGTACCTTTGGGAACACGATCACTCATGTGTTTAACAGTGTCTTTACAAATGATATAGAAAACATTCATATCGAAATAAAATCTGATCAGAATGAGTCGATTCACTTCTTTTACGGAAAAACAATGGCAAGGCTTCATTTCAGGCCCGCTCACTCCTGTCAGAGAAATACAATAATTTAACGTGGGTGAAACAGGGTGAGAGAGTCAGTTACGCACTTTTATTCAGCGCAGCATACACCTTGCAAACGTAAAAAATGATTTATCACCTACAGAGAAACAACCCCAACCGTTTTCTTAATTATTACGTCACTCAGGCCAGTCACGGTTTACCAGGTTTTAGCGGCACTCCTTATTGATATGGGTGTGGCTTTGGCTCGATATTTTCAAGATTGTTCCGATTCATATCACCTTTTGTTAAAAAAGGATTTGCTTTGGCTAAACCGCATCTCAAAAAGGCCACGACTGGAATCGCGTCAGCGAGCTGTCAGTAAAATCACTGACCCTAATGCCCAGGAGGGTCAGGCCTCATGGTTCTGTCAAGGTGAGTCCGGAAAAGACCTTCCGGCAGGCGTGAAAAGGCATCTACATCACGAAACGACTGGCGCTTAAAAGCTCCAGTTACAAAACGTAAGCAAAAGAGGAAGAAGTGTCGTCAGCTGGGCTCTGATATTTTCTAATCATGTCACTGCTTCACAGTAAATCGTCAGAATGCACACTAAGTGAATTGGACCTCTTCACCGTCTCCATGACGCAATTGTCTATCAAAGATAAGATCTACAACAAAATTTTGCCCATAGCGGCCCTGACAAATAATGGGCCTGTAGAATTTTTTGTCCTTGGAGATGGTGAAAAATATTTAGATTTAAACGACACGCTGCTGCTTTTACGTGTGAAAATTACAAACGATGATGGCACGCTGCTGGCTGATGGTGTGGCCACTGCTCTGATTAATTATCCAATAAACACAATTTTCTCACAATGCAACGTTATTCTCGGCGACCGTCTGATTTCACAGTCCAGTGCCACGCATCCCTACCGTGCGATTATCAAAACCCTGCTGAACTTTTCCGAAGCAAGTTTGAAATCTCAATTCAGCGCCGGATTATTTTTCAGACACAGCAGGTGCACATGATTCCATCGTTGTAAATAACGGCCCCAATTCAGGCCTTAATCAACGAGCGATTTTTTACAGAAAACTCCAGAGAGGTGGACCTAATTGGCCCCCCTGCATTCTGATGTTTTTCTGTGAAAGACTTCTTTTAAATTTGGTTGATCCCAGAATTAAACTGACAAGAGCCAGCGATTGTCATGATGTGAAGGGTGGAGATGGCGGACAAAGTGTGGTGGAGGGTTCAGGAGGCAGGAAAGCAGGCACGGATGAAAAAATAAAAATGGTTTAATGGTGGAACGGGAGTGACGGGACAAAACACGCATGAACAAACACAAACAACAATGATCCGACGAAGACAGCAACAAGGAGGGAGGTATAAATACACAGGGAAATCAGGAACACATGGGCAGAGTAATGAGGGACAGGTGAGAACAATAAGGTTAATCAAGGCAGGAGAGACACAGTCAGGGAGGCCGGGGCGGATCATGACAGTACCCCCCCCCCTCCCCCCTCCCCTTAAGGGGCGGATACCAGACGCCCATAAGCCACATAGCACAGGAGACTCGGGAACAACGAAGACTAGACTCGGGCACACATGACTAGGGAACACAGAAGACGTGACTAGGGAACAAAGAACTCAGTCCGGGGCTGCGGAGCAGGGGCCTCTGGGATCAGGCGGCACAACTCCGACTTACAAAGTCTCCTCGAACTCAGACCGGGGTCGCGGAGCAGGGGCCTCTTGGATCAGGCGGCACAACTCCGACTTACGAAGGGTCTCATGAGCTCGGACTAGGAAACTCTGGCTGGAACACTTGACTTGGCTGGAACACTTGAACCACGAAGACTTGGCTGGAACCACGAAGACTTGGCTGGAACCACGAAGACTTGACTTGAACCACGAAGACTTGACTTGAACCACGAAGACTTGACTTGACCACGAAGACTTGACTGGACAGGAAACAAACTGCAGCAGCAGGCGTGGGACCCAGCAGGAACTGCAGCAGCAGGCATAGGACCCAGCAGGAACTGCCGCGTGAAGGACCTGCAGGGATAGACCCTGCAGGCGTGGACCAGGAAGTGGGATGAAAACCGCAGGAGCGACGCGAGGGAACCAGGAGCGGCAGCAGGTACTTGACCACGGTTCTGAGCAGGTGCACACCGTGACTCGACAGGATCATCAGGCAGGCTCGGGTGAAGGGAAGCAGACCACGGAGCAGGAAGACCAGCCCTACCACCCCGGAGAATGATGGCGTGCGTAGGGGGTTTTACCTCCATCAGAGTACTCCAGGAACAGCAGCTTCCGTGAAGAACAGGACGTGGCGAAACAGCAGGAGAGGAGAATGACCCCGACCACCCCGAAAACAGCTAGGATGCGCCGGAATCTCCCAGAGGGCTCGACCACCCCGAGAACAGGTAGGATGCGCCGAAAAACCAAAAACTCCAGGCCGAAATCTCCCTCCGCTGAAAGGGACAAAAAGAAAAAATAACCCTCCAGAACAGAATGGCAAGCTCACCACAGGTCCAGGTTGGTCGGATCATTCTGTCATGATGTGAAGGGTGGAGATGGCGGACCAAGTGTGGTGGAGGGTTCAGGAGGCAGGAAAGCAGGCACGGATGATAAAATAAAAATGGTTTACTGGTGGAATGGGAGTGACGGAACACGCATGAACAAACACAAACAACAATGATCCGACGAAGACAGCAACAAGGAGGGAGGTATAAATACACAGGGAAATCAGGAACACATGGGCAGAGTAATGAGGGACAGGTGAGAACAATAAGCTTAATCAAGGCAGGAGAGACACAGTCAGGGAGGCCGGGGCGGATCATGACAGCGATGCTTTCTGCCTGATGGGGCGCGTGACTCCACCTACAAGCTGAAACTGCTGGGTGCATCACTTTATGTGAATAAAGTTAATATTTCACCTGCCTTACATTTGGGTCACGAATCTGCTGTACTAAAAGCAAACGCCTTGTACCCAATTTCACGTGTTACTGTCAAAACTTACTCCATTCCACAAAATTCGAGGATACGTAATTTGGAGAACCTCTTTCTCTGAGCCATTCCTAAATATATAGTGTTGAGATTGGTGGATCATGAGGCCTATACAGGGCGCAGGGACCTTTCTCCATTTAATTTTCGCCACATGAATGTGGAATATCTTGCGTTGTCCAGAGACGGCAAACAGATCCCCTCAAAAGCCTTCCAGCCGACTTTTGGTCAGAGAACATCCGTCAGAGAATTTTATAATCTGTTTACAGCCACCTCCAGACAATTGAAAGATTTGCCTCTATCGATTAATAGGCTGGAATATCAACAAGGGTATACACTCTATGCCTTTAATCTGAACACAGCGGATGACTTAGAGGCACTTTCACCTGTTTCCACCAGCAACCTGAGGATGGAAATGCGATTTGGCCTCTGAGAGACACAGCTACACTCATTGTGTATGCGTGTTATAAGTCCATTTTGGAGATAAACTCAAAGAGAGAGGTATTGGTGGATTATTATTGATGGATAATCACGAATGGGACAGAATATTATCGAACCTGCTGGGAGATTATTTTTATGGCGTGTATGCATCTGATCAGCCGTCTACAATCCCAAAATCATTCAACTACCGGCCTACTTTGTGGTGAACACACACCCTAGCCATTTACCTGGTGAACACTGGTTGGCACTGGCTGTGGAGCAAAATGGCCTCGGGACATTTTTCGACTCTTACGGTCGTTCGCCAAAGTTTTAAATATTACCCAGAAACCATCCTGAATTTTCTAAAAGAACACTGCTTGAGAATACACTATGAAGATATCTAAAGGAATGTGTAAATGTGTGTGCGTTTTATCATTTTTGTGTGTCTTTAATAAATACTCTTGAGAGGGCTTTGTCCGACGAGAGTGAACTGACAACCCGTGTTTGGTGTGTTTCATTTTTGCTCTCCCTTTGCAAAGTCTAGATTGTTTGGCTATTGGTATGAATTAAATCGATCAGCTTGTTAACTCAACCCCTGCTTGGTGAGATTTCCCTTCAGGTAACCCTGGATGGGAAAATGAAAATACCTAACACCGTCCTTCCTTGGTCAAATGGTTAAATGGAACAGACTTGCATCACGGGACCGCTGCTTCCACGGCGGTCATGTAACGTCACGTGACACGGGAGATAATGTTATATTTTATATGTATTAGTTTCAACATAAAAATAAAAGGAGTCTTTTACTTTTTAAATTGTGTATATGTTTATTAAATTAGATATTTAAGTGAGTTACTACTCGCTAGCCACCAAAGCTGCAACTACTAAGCAACTAATCAACCATGGATAACTTCTTTGGATAAAAAAAAACAAACATTTGAAATTAGTTGACTTACTGTAAAACTTGAAAATTGCCCCCAAAGTAGCCGTCGGCTTCTGATCCGCTATCCTTTTGAAAATACCGCGGTGTATACTAATTTTTGGCCAAGGCTAGGCTACAAGACTCCTCCCATGTATCCTCGCTCAGCTAGCTAAACAGCTAACAAACGGAGAACACACTTCTCGGTAGAACATGAACATTGGAACATGCCCTGGCGGCTCCTGAAGACGTATCTCCTAGGCAACCGGGGCGGGGCCAAAACATCAAGGTGAGGTTCTTTGGCATTGTTACGGCTACCAGCCTGGCCATTGGGATGCAGGAGCCAGGATCACCCAGCTCCGGTGATCACCCTGACACCGCCCCTCCTCCTCCTCCTCCTCCTCCTCCTCCTCTCTTCCAGGCTGTTGAGGAGCACAGCTGATCTGAATCCTACCGATGACCCACACCTGGATAAAAAGGCTGTGCCTTCAGCAGTCTAGAAGGCAGCAGTGCAGGGGTTCTGCTGTCCTCCAGGCCTCATTTTGTTTTCAACCCCTTTTAACTTTAGTTTTAACTCTGAGTGATCCAGAGGGATTGTTTTAAAGGTTAACTCTGTGATACAATTGTATTGACTTTGGTTTTAAAACACCTTCTGTTCCGGTAAATCTTTTAACATAAGTTTTAACCAGGAGTTTTATGTCAATAGATTGTTTTAGAACTTTTATCAACTTTGTGGATTTTGAAACACCTTCTGCTTTGGTGAAACTTTTGAAAAGTTTTAACCAGGTGTTTTTAATGTTGGTAACTGCTCTTTTAATGTTAATCGCTTTGAGAGTTTTTTTGTTTGTTTTGCATTATCTTAATGCTGGCCATCTGTTAGCACTTGTTTTTAGAACCTTTTATAACAATTAAACCCATTTTAAATCCACTGTTCCATTTCTTATGTCACCCCTTCCTTCACATTTTAACGACACACGTCGGGGACGTAACAGACATTGAGAAACACCCCAGGAGACGTGGAAGACGCTATAGGAGGGCAACCACCTGGCAGCAGGACCGCTCCTTCTGCCTTTGTGCAAGTAGGAACAGGAGAAGCACTGCCAGAGCTCTGGAAAACGACCTCCAGCGGACCACAAATGTGCATGTCTGCTTAAATGGTCAGAAACAGACTCAATGAGGGTGGTATGAAGGCACAATGTCCACAAGTGGGGGTTGTGCTTACAGCCAAACACCATGCCAGATGATTGGCATTTGCCAGAGAACACCAAGATTGGCAAATTCACCACTGGTGCCCTGTGCTCTTCACAGAAGAAAGCAGATTTACACTGAGCAGATGTGACAGTCTGGAGATGCCGTGGAGAATGTTCTGCTGCCTGCTACATCCTCCAGCATGACCGGTTGGGCAGTGGGTCAGTAATGGTGAGGAGTGACATTTCTTTGGGTGGATACACAGCCCTCTCTGTCCTCGCCAGAGCTAGCTCGACTGCCATTAGGTACCGAGATGAGATCCTTAGAGCCCTTGTGAGATCATGTGCTAGTGCAGTTGGCCCTGGGTTCCTTCTAATACGAGACAATGCTACACCCCATGTGGCTGGAGTGTGTCAGCAGTTCCTGTAAGACGAAGGCAGTGATGCTATGGACCGGCCCTCTTGGTCCCAGACCTGAGTCCAGCTGAGCACATCAGGGACATCATACCTCTCTCTATCCACCAACACCACGTTGCACCACAGACTATCCAGGAGTTGGTGGACACTTTAGTCCAGTTCTGAGAGGAGACCCCTCAGGAGATCATCCACCGCCTCATCAGGAGCATGCCCAGGCGTTGTAGGGACGTCATACAGGCACGTGGAGGCCTCACCCACTCCTGAGCTTCATTTTGTTTTGTTTTAAGGACATTACATCCCAGTTGGATCAGCCTGTAGTGTTTATACACTGGGGGCAGCAGTAGCTCAACAGGTTGAGCGGGTTGTCCAGTAATCGGAACTCTGAGAGGCGCTATACAAGTGCGGGTCATTCATCATTTTATACACTTTAATTCTGAGTGTGACTCCAGATCCAGCTGCTTTAATAGTTTGTTAATGCTTACGAAAGAAATCTGCTTCACTGTAACCTTCCTACCGACTGTTTTGTGATTAGGGTTAACCCTAATCCTAATCCTTTACTGTAGAATTCTTACATGTTGCTCCTTTTAAATGGGGAGTTACCTCAGTTAAATACGTGATTAAATCTCACACCACAGGCAGAGGAATGCTTCCTGTCAGCGTTCCATGTGGCCTTCAGTAACCACTGTGAGTTTCAAGGGACAGATTTGTAAGTTACCCCAACGCAGTGGCAATTCATGCAAGACTGATACATACTTAATGGTGACATTAATCACTGAGATAACAGTATGGGTTTAGTTTTTTAATGGACCACAGAAGTTATCCCTACAAATGGAATATTAACGACAAACAACACAGACATGTTTCAGTTTCACACCAAGGAAAAAAAGCTACTTATATTTTAGCTTTTTGGGGGGTTGGATAGGAGTTATGATATAATATTTAGCTTTTTTACACTTTTATTTTCTAGATCTGAGCAGTTTGTTTTCCAGTTGAGCCCAGTGCATTTTTCAATAAGTTATAGGCACCAAGATGTTTTCTACCATGCGGTTGAACTCAAAAGCTATCTGCACCAAAACATGTAAAAAGTAACCTGGTTAAAAAAATTCAAGAGGGCGAAAATACCAGATGTCACTAAAGTTCAAGCAAAGGAGACTACATTTCTTCACAAAGCAGTTGTGGCTGCGACAGCAACATGAAACTTCACTTATTCTACATTTAAAGTGCATCAAAAATGAATTTCAGCATTCGTTGGTCAGGTTGATCTGAATCGGATGACTTTGTGTGTGTCTGTAGGTGACATGCACTTCCTGTGGTGTCCTAGTTCTTGCCTGGTATTCTTTGAGGTCAAAAAAAGGAGCAAACTTTTCCACACTGCATATATGAAAGGATCATACCCACAGGCAAACACACAAACACAGACTTGTGTTGCTTTTACTATTATAACTTCTGACTGGTCATGCTGTCTGGATGCATCTTCATAAAAGCAACATCATCACCATCCATGTGATTAATGAGAAACTCACTAATAGTTTCTATATGCATTTGTGTGCTTTGTTTCCTTGAGTAGGCCACAGTGACATTTTAATGCACATATATTTTGGGACTGAGTCACATTAAACGTGAAACACACACACACACACACACACACACACACACACACACACACACACACACACACACACACACACACACGACAGAACTGTGTCACATATCATCACCATAGACAGGTCTACATACGATGACACAGCCAAGATGGATACCACCGCTAGCAGGCATGTAGTTACTCAACATCTACACACACACACACATCCACACACACACACACACACACACACACACACACACACACACACACACACACACACACACACACACACACACACACACACTTTATTGCGAGAGAGGAGCAGACATCATGGAACCTGACGTGGGCCGGGGGGTTTTCAACTGATTGGCTGTCACATGCACTCTGGTCGTCTTGACAACGGTTGTCCCTACAGGACAGTGGCAGCCTGAGCTCTGCATGGAATCGAGTTGTGACACCGATGGAGGAGCTGGAAAACTTTGAGCCTTTGTGAGGATTTGAAATCCATTTATGTTGGAGTTTTTGTATTTTTTACCTTTTTTTCCAAATAAATCTTTAAGCTTATTAGACACACAACAGGGAAGATTCACCTTTTTTACACATTAAGGTTAAAAAAGAAATTTTGATGCTCCCTCCATCGATGTCAAACCCCTTCGCACTGGAAGCCTTTACGGAGCAGAACAACTTAAGGGCTTTCGCCGTGTGCCAGTGCACACCGGGAGAATGTCAGCCGTGGAGTGACTTCTCTGCCATGCACCTCACAAGATTCACAAAATCCCACGAGTTTATGCCATCCTCCATTAAACCAAAAACAAGGGAATCACGTTTGATATCACTGTTTGATGTCATACATACATACATACATACATACATATATATATATTTATTAACTTGTATTTCAGGAGGATAAAAGCACCATATGATGGTAAAACTAGTATGATGTTGTTCCTCTCTACTGCCAGGATTAAAGCCATGAAAAACACACCACTGCACTTCTCGAATGATGCTGTGAGTAAATAAGTCGTTAAGTCACTTATATTGACGGTATCAACAGAGATATGAAATCACATCGCTGCTTTTATTTTGAAAACTATCAGGGATTTTACACTGAACCATATGTGATTTCCTGTCTAGCCCCATGTTAACTACAGCAATTGTCGTGTCCAAGAAGCTGCTCGTGGCAAAAATAGAAACCGATCCTACCCGTCATGGTGCGGCACGGCGTGCCGCTTTTAGGATTTGCTTGAACATTTCCACATTGCGTCTGATTTGAATCACCCCCATAGACTATAAGCAGGGTGAGAGCTGGGTCAAAGGTCACACCATGATTCTTGAGAAGCAAGCTGGCCTAGAGAGTATGTGACTTTAGGGACCAGCTTGTCAAGGGCACAGATGAGGATCTCAGTCTTTTGTTCATTCAGCTGTCAGTTTTAATAGATTCTAAGCAGGTGTGCAACAGCTGCAGCTTAGACATCTCATGGGTGATGTACAGATGAATGTCATCTGTGTAAAGACGATCTGAGATTCCTCTAAAAGAGCTCAGCGTGTTCCCTACTGGTAGAGTGTCTGCCCTGGGTCTGGGAGATTGGGGTTCAAAAGCTGGTTGGTCATACCAAAGACCTTTAAAAAATGGGAGCCAATGCCTCCTTCTTGACAATCAGCTTTAAGGGGTTGAATCGGGGGGTTAAACAACCAAATATTTCCCGAGTGCAGCCATAGCTGCAGCTCACAGCTCCTCATGGGGATGGGTCAAATTCACTCCAATTCAAGTTTATTTATAAAGTGGCAAATCACGACAAGAGTCACCTCATGGCACTTCACATAGTAAACATTCCATTACAGGTCAGTTCATTAAGCCAATCAGAAAAAAATGCCCTATATAAGGAACCCAGCAAATTGCATCAAGTCACTGACTAGTGTCAGTGACTCTAGTCAGTGACTCTACAGCAACCCTCATACTAAGCAAGCATAAAGCGACAGTGGAGAGGAAAACTCCCTTTTAACAGGAAGAAACCTCTAGAGGATCCTGGCTCAGTATAAGCAGCCATCCGCCACAACTCACTGGGGATGGAGAAGACAGAGCAGACACACACACACACACACACACACACACACACACACACACACACTACATAAATGCCAAGTAATGTGTTGTTGGGTATTTTTATATCCTAAAATGAACCACACAAGGAGATCAGTGAAGTTTTTTTACGTTGCATGCAGCGGAGAGGAGACAGGCTGAGAGCCTCCAAGGCCCTCATCCGATCAACTCTGGGGTGTCTCCCCTGAACACAGCTGGTTTTTTGAACACAGGGAAAGAAGGACAAAACCATTAATCACTGTTTACAGTTAACCAATTACAGCGTTTCTAAGGCAGGACCTTCTAAAAAGGAAGTCTCAAGTTACAGAGTTGCCTGCTGAAAGCCAAAAAAAACAACAACTGCTGAGTCATTCAGAAACTATGGACTCCTGTTGGGACTCCTGTTGCCAGGCGGATTTTTCTACCAAGCCCCACAGATAAACATCAGGCTGCATTCCAGAGCTCAAGAGGAAGAGCTCTGTGGCATACTTCACAATCATATAATTAACATGTGATTACTCAAAAAGGAACATTAACATTAAAAGAGTAATAGATTAAAATCCCTAACATGCGTCTATGGCTACATTGTGATTTCTTAGTAAATATTCTATTTAGTGAGAGATAAACTTTATTGTATTTATCCTAGTGAATCTGTAATTAAATGGGTAAACTAGTAGTAGCACATTCAATGTCAAGGAAAGTAAAATGTTTTTATCAGGAGAGGGAGAATGTTTAAGTGGTTAACAACAGTGTTCAAGACGGTGGCCCCCTCCATGAGGGCACCACAGCTCAGCAGAACATCATTGTAGCTTCTTCTGGGGAGAAAAACACTTAGAGAAAAAACATAATTATTAGCTGAAATTGCAGGAAATAATACAGTTAATGAGCAAATTGTAGAAGAATGTAGAAGAGTGTGAAAAGTGGTCAGAGTGTCCTCCAGCAGTTTAAGCCTATAGCAGCATAACTACAGAGATAATTCTAGATAACCTAGCCTTTTAGATGGAGGCATGTTGGAGGCAGGGCAAGGGAGAGCCATCTTAACCGACTGTACACTCCACCTCCCTCTTCTCCCCCACTTGTCCAGATCTAGGCTAACATCAAATTTTAACCATAGGCCCCATCAAATAAAAATGTTTTAAGCCTAGTCTTAAAAGTAGACAAGGTGTCTGCCTCACGGACAAAAGCTGGGAGTTGGTTCCACAAGAGAAGAGCCTGATAACTAAAAGATCTGCCTCCCATCCTTTTTTTTTAGATATTCTGGGAACCACCAGTAAACTTGCAGTCTGAGAGTGAACTGCTCGGTTAGGAACGTATGGAACAATCAGTTCACTGATGTATGATGGAGCTTGATTATTAGGAGCTTTATATGTGAGAAGGAGGATCTTTAAAATCTATTCTGAATTTAACAGGCAGCCAATGTAGGGAAGCTAAGACAGGAGAGATATGATCTCTCTTTTTAATTCTCATCAGAACTCTAGCTGCAGCATTTTGGACAAGCTGAAGACTTTTAACTACATTCTGTGGACTTCCTGAGAGTAATGAATTACAGTAATCCAGTCTTGATGTAATAAATGCATGAACTAGTTTTTCAGTATTACTCCTGGAAAGGATGCATCTAATCTTAGCAATATTCCGAAAGTGGAAAATGGAAATCCCACAAACCCGTTTAACGTGGGATTTGAATGACATGTCCTCGTCAAAGCTAACCCCAAGGTTCCTTACTTTGTTCTCGGAGACTAATTTAATGCCATTCAGGTCAGGTGATTGATGAAGCAATTTCCTTTTCTGAATTTCAGGTCCAAAGATGAGAACTTCAGTCTTGTCTTGACTTAAAAGCAAAAAGTTTTGAGTCATCAAATTTTTTATGTCTTCAAGACAAGCGTGTAATCTAACAAATCGATTAGGTTAATCAGGGTTAATGGATAGATATAACTTGAGTATCGTCAGCATAACAGTGGAAGTTTATCCCATGCTGTCTAATGATTTTACCAATTGGTAGCATATATATAGTAAAAAGAATTGGTCCAAGCACTGAACCCTGTGGTTCTCCACAAATAACCCTGGAGTATGAAGAAGATTTGTCATGCACATTTACAAAATGAAATCTATCAGACGGGTTGGATTTAAACCAGCCCAGCCCTGTTCCTTTGATCCCTACAACATGTTCAAGCCTTTCTAAAAGAACATTGTGATCAACTGTGCCAAAGGTAGACAAATGCAGAGATGAATTGCACCAGTGCATCATGATGACTATGGGACTTTATGTGCTGAAGAGTGAGCAAATAAAGGAGGAACAGTAGAGGCCTGAACACAGAACCTTGTGGGACACCATGGGGGAGGGAGGTGGTGGAGCAATGAAACTTGGAGACGGCCACAGAGAAGGAACACTTAAAGCGACACAAGAGTTTTTACCATGATAAGCTATTTCTTTCAAACCATTACTAGTGTTTTCTTCAGCCATAAACATGATCAGCTTCTCATGGGACAGCACTCTGTAGCCTTCTGCTGACTAGAAACTGCACTTAAGAGTTTTGTGATTCACTGGTGTAGGTACACTAGGTGTAGCTCTATGCCCGCTTTACAGCAATATATGTTTACTGTTCCGATAGCTAATATAAATACTAGCAGTTAGCTTTTGCACTTTGCTGACCATCAGTTAAAAGCATAAAAATGAGTAGAAGAAGAATTTAGATTTCTTGGCATCATAGCAAAACCTGAAAGTAAAAGTAAGAGAGCTATGTCTTTGGAGGTGAAGAAAAGAGCTAAAACTAGAACATCTGCATGGCCTACTCTAGTTTGAGTGAGATATGAAATCATGGACTGATAGTGACCTGACCGTGTTGCTACTGCACTTGTAAGTAATACTATGTTTTTGTCTGACAGTGTGGGTCTTTAAACTTAGTGGCTAGAAACAGTCATCTCGTGTAAGCGTTAGCATGTTGTTAGCACTAGCTATAGCAGGTTGAGGCAGTGTAGTTCACGACAGTTGTAATTCCACCTTCACCCATTAGAAGCTTTTTAAGCTTAATTTTTCATTTTGTTCCTCAGATCTTTCTCGGTATGATCTTTTACATTTTTTTAAGAGTCTTGTGACTTTTATCTTATAATGTGCAGGTATTTCTCCACTAACAACCTTTGTTGTTTTAGGAGAAAATTGTTCAGTGAATGACTTCTCAACAGTTGATTAACTAATGTTTACCAGCAACTCACTGACTCTGCCCCAATAGTGTTAATTGCATTATTTGAATTGATCAAGTTTTTGTGTGCCGACTTATCTTTCCTCTCAGTTTTCCTAGAACTTGTCCCATTATAGGGGATTCTGCTGCTTCAGTGTGTGACTCTCCTGGATAATGAAGCCGCAGAGGAGACACAATCAGAGAAGACTTAAGTCATTGTTCTTCCTCTCTCTTTCTCTCTCTCCCTCTCTGTTGCACACACACACACACACACACACACGCACACGCACACGCACACACACACACACACACGAGACCAAGTCTGGAGCCGCAGTTAAATCACTTGAACTCTGGCCTCAATCTACACCAATGAGAATACCCCTGACACTCGGGTCCAGCCCCGATGACATCCTATAAATAGGGAGGTAATTTAAAACAGGAGAGGAAGGGACATCTGGGAGATTAATGACTTTCTCTCTGCAAGCATTTCACTACTTTTTTCTTGTCTTCGATCATTCTTATCGCGCCTCTCCAAAGCTGTTCCTTATCATGCTTAAGTTGGATTTGCAACCAACTCTTTTTGTGCTCTCTGAATGCCAGTAAGGAAGAGTGTGGTGCTGCCTAGGTGCAAGTTAAAGCTTGCAACCTGCAGGCCTTACTCTGGCAAGATGTCCAATCATGGTCCTTGAGGGCAACAATCCTTATGTTTTAGTTATTTCTCTGCTCCAACACACCAGACTTATGGTTATATGACCTCCTCAGCATGTTCTCAGGTTTTACAGAAGCCTGTTATTCACCAACTGATTGAAATCAAATGTTTTGGAAAAGAGAAAAACCTAAAACATGCAGGAAAGTGAATGCTGTGAACCATAGTTCATAGTTAGTGTTTAGTTATTGATTCATGTATGTGTATTGCATTTTATATGCCTGAGACATACTCAGAATGACCATTTGTTTACTTTATTAGTTGCGTTTGAATGCTCAGCAGTAAATATTCACCAGCTAGTTGTCATGTCACAGCTGTAACAAAGACAGTAGAAAGAAAACGAAAAAATGTTTTCACCTCTTTTTTTGTTTTTAAAATTTGAGACAGGATCAGATAAACATTTTAAATATCATTATATTTATGGAAACCCTAGAGCCTCTAGGGATATTCCTTGCAACTGTTTCTGGTGACTTTGCAACAGAGGTGAACGTGTTTTTCTTTGAAAGCTATGAAAGGTCCACAAACCAGAATCTTCTAGTTTCTACAAAGACCTGATATAAAAGTATTGGGTCCTCATTCATCCAGCGTTCATGGAAACTGTCCTAAATCCATCCAACGAATGAAATTTAGAATTTTCTTATGAGCGGCCAAAATTATGGAACATGCAGTTGCCACTCGTATATACATGTGCTCCTCCACAATTTACTGGTGATAAATCCCACTTGTGCATATCCAGGTGCACATGTCCATTCAGTCATTTTCATACAGAAACACCCTCAATATACAATTTTAGTCATACCACATCCTATGAAGTTCATGCAGGAAATCCCTGCATTCTTCGATAAAACAATGGCTAAAAGAGCAAAATAAGAAACTTAAGTTAGAGCGACTTTGAGGCGCTGGTTGCTGGAGACAACCAAACATTGCTGTTTGGTTCTCTTAGGTCAGGGGTGTAACGTGAGGAAGTATGGGGTTTCTGTGCCAAAGGTCGTATTTGCCCGGCTGGGTCAGAGCTGGGTCACGCAGCACCTACACCCACAGATTAAGACCTAAGACGCCAGCAAGTCTGAAGGAATCCACAACATTCAACACCTGCTCTTCAGAAGAAGGACTTCAACCCACAGTCTAGTCATAATAAAACAGAGTCTCAAGCTTTCTTTGTTTATTAATGTTAAATAATCATTTGATCACTTTGCTCATTATAAATGTATTTTAATCAAATGAATGATTATTATGCTTTGGGTAATCATAATGAACTATAATGAATCAGTACTTAATTAAATAATGTTTTTGAAGATGCTTAGCAATGACCTTCACATGTGCTCACACAGGTCCGTATCCACAGTAACGTCAAAACACATTTGCTCTGACGCACAACAAGTTTGCTTTGGGAAGAGAAGTGGTTTTGGTAAGTTAGTCAGAACGATAGTGAGAACGGAAGAGAGCAGACGAGCGGAACAAACGCCATGGGGAAAGGAGCCCTGCAGGCTCTTTTCTCCCACCACGCTATTTCTGTCAAGCCAGACAGAATAGCTGAAATGCAACCAGCTAACACAGACTCGTCCCAGAGTCTTTTGGTTTCTGAGTTAATTTAAACTTGAGAAAGCGCATCTGCCGAACGCTTCAGCAATGTGTACCGAGGTCAACTCTGGACCGGATCGTCGCACACCTTTGTCTCCTCTGCCAGCCAAGGTGTGACCTGGATAAACATCCTCCGAGGTCCGGATCTAAACGGGGGTCCCAAGTACGGTGAGGCAGAACACGATAGATAGCGTTCTGATGCTGTTTTTCTAATAAGAACTAAGTTTAATTGCAAAACATCATTTTTCACTCAGTTCACCTTCCCTCTCCCTGAAGCAATCTCAGACACATGCACACATTCATAATTCCATCATCCTCAATCTTAGCACATCCAACACAAGGTCTATTTGTGCAAGTTTAAAATATCAACTATTAAAGATTGTCCAACAAGGTTGCCAATGTTGATTATTTTTCCTATGATTGTCATTTCAAATCGTTAGTTTAAATTGAAGAATTAAAACTCTTAAATTTTAAACTTGTCTTTTCATTGAACTGAAACACAGACAAACGGATATGATCGTCAGTTTATCGATGAAAACAACCTTTGAGTTTTCTTATCTCTATAACATTTGGTTATTAATTTGTAAAAATGAATATTCCAGATTATTATGTAGAATGGTTTATCTTTCATAAAAGAGCCAACAACCATTACGCTACATATTTGTCGAGCCGACCCGACTTCTATATCTGCGATATATCCGTCCTAATCCATCAACGAGCTAATTTTTTAACAAAATTAATTGTTTTCTCTGTGTTTCACTTTGATGTCTTATTTTGAAAAACCGGAAGTTATTCCACCCTAAATTCGTTCCTCTGGAGACGTCCGGGGAAGGATTTTACCGTGAAATTTCCGATCTCAAATTTTAACAACAAATCCACAGATCCTGTGAGTTTTTCCATTCTCATCCTTCGGTGAGTGAATGGGTGAGTTGTGTCTTTAACTGTATGTTGTCTGCTGTGAAGAGACATCGCGTCTCTGAACTCTACAGGTTGGAAAGCTTCCTTTCCGCTCTGAAGCTGTAACGAGCTAACCGCTAGCCGCTTAGCTTAAAGACTTAACCTTCGCCAGGAAGTAAAACTGAATCTCCGATTTCTCGGAAAACCTTTTGAACGCAGTGAAAGCTGTGTATTTTTATATGTCTGAACGGAGCGCCAGACGCCCGTTCTCCGGTAATCTGTTTGATCAGCAGTAACCAACACACCCGCTAATCCTTTGTCAGCAGCTAACGCTGCATTTACAGGTGCGCGGAAGAGCTCGTAGCAAAGCTACGTCGCTAAATCGGTGAATATCTCCACTGTTCACGGAAGTGGTATTCGACCGCCAGTTCTAGGAGCTGGTTAAACTAACGCTCATATCAGCTGGTGAGCCCCGCTAAGTTGCTTAGCCTGACACTACAATGTGTCCTCCATTCGGTGTAATTCGGCATGTGAAATCAGTGCACGATTTTCGTCGTCGCCGTACCATGAAGGCTGTCTGCGGACAATTTTAAGCCTCCCTTGGAAGAAACGCGAAGTTTTATTCGTACAAACAGCATAACTGCTTAGTTTTGCTCTCTCTTTGGGTCCGGTAAGACAATCAGGCTTCAGGCCTCCATCAACCGGTTCCCTGGCCTATGCTGCCATCTTGCGGTGATTTTGTGTTCCATTCGATTCTCTGTTCAGCAACCTATTTCTCCTGTGCCGTAAAAAACTAACACCACGGTCAGTCATTAATTTTGAGATAAATTAAGAGGCTGTACCGGTGTGTTTACATTGGGCTCAGACGACGAAATAACAGATTTGCTCTAAATGATGAAGGTGATGGACCAAACATCTGTGGCTTGGCAGGCTGAGGAAACGACTCAGCGCTCCATAAAGCGTTATCTTGATTGTACTGTTACACCTGATGTAAAGTTCTCTAATGATCTGCTTCCAGAACACACCCAGACAAAGGAGACTGTTCACCGGCTGCCGGAACCACCTGGTCCTGCCGCGCTCGAGAACGGCTCATCCGCGTTAGTCGGACGCCGGGCTGATGCGGTAGGATTACTGTCTTTGGAGCACAACTGCCCAGGACAGGGTACAGGGGACGGTATTGGGGTGACAGTTAAACTGGGTCAGAAGTTGTTCTGCTACGCACCTCCTGACGTGAGCTCATGCATTTCGATGATTTCAGTCACAATATTCATTCTCATTTTTCTTTCTTTCTTAGGGGGGGTTGTAACCCCGCAAATCACATCATGGTTTGAAATTAACGGCACTTTCTCTGCTGATTTAACTCTAGATGAATCTCTCGAACCTATGGTTAACCACACTGACAAACAGCTTGTGCTAAAACCTGTGGTTCCTGATAGATTTTCTCTTTCCACAATGGCAGGTGATAACCGCCTCTCCGGCATGGATGTGAAGTCTTACAGCAATCATCAGTCCGCATCACGCACAACCCTGCTTGTTTCTCGGGGCGAGGTGGAAACATCAGACGCCGTGAAACACTTGTGGCCTCCAGACGTGCCCATCTTACCATTTGAAGGGTTTGTGCCTGGACTTCTTGACCTTTCTGTGAATGACCTTGTCAGTTCTCAGTTCGTGACCTCTGCTGACACGGAGGCAAATTCTCTTCTTCTTTCACAGGAGTGTGACTGTCTCTGGCCTATGTGCTCTCTTTCCTGTGATTTTTCTTTCAGGTGACCATGGCGGCGCAGAGAAACCTGCGGTTTCCAGTAGCCCTAAGGTCAGTGATGATATTGAGAAGGCCTCGGTGGTTGCTGTGGGCTCCACACTCACGGGCTCGGGATCGCCACCCGGCCCGGGAGGGGTGGGTGCGTGCAGCGACGCACGGCTCAGGGCCCCGCCTGACAAAGGGGGGGTGCTGAGTGGCACTGAGTCTTCCGACACTGACCTTACAGCACTTCAGCTGGCGACGTTGACCTCCGACCCGGGGATAGGTGATACACCTTCTAAGGAGGACGGCTCTCAGTCAGTCTGTAACTTCTCTGGTTGAACCAGGTATTTCTGTTCCCCTGTGGGATCCTCCATCATTCTTGGGCCGAAAGTATTCTTGGCCTCAGTTTTCAGGGCAGAACATGTTCCTTTCGCTAGCAACATGTCTGTGTCTGATTCTACACATGGCTGTGTTTGCTTTGACACCCGTAACGCAACCATTCTTGTCTGAATCCTTTTCAGGACCTGTAAAAAAAATAACGCCTGGGAGAAAGTGACAGAAGAGGTAAACACAGTCGGGACAGATGAAAGGGTCCTGTCAGAAATCAAGAAAATGTGTTTCGACATAAAACAATACACGAAAAAAATGAATTGCACCATAGGGAGTCTACGTCTCCTCCCTTTTTCCGGTCCCCTCATGGGGCCCCAGAAGAACGAAAAAACAAATGCAATACAACGTGGCTAAAAATGCTATTTTCTAATCCACTTTGCCTTACACCCTGGATCACACATAAGTTGTACTGCAATTTAAATGAAAAGAAATGATGGGTGTTTTGACCACGCCAGTCACGTACTTTGAGATTTATCAGTTCATAATTAGCATGACTACAAACCAGACATCAGCACGCAGCATATGTGACGTCACCACAGAATCTCCTCTCCCCTAGCGTAGCTGCTACTTACCGCGTGGCCAGATTTATGGTGGTTCATTCCTCCTGAAGGAAAGACTTGAAGTTTGCAGAACTTACAGCCATTTTCCTTCAGTTTTCGCCGTGTCTGGTTCGATGACGTCACTTTCGTGAAGCGCATTTGTAGTCCTGGACTTATTTTCACACAAAACCTAAAATAGCGTTTCCCCCTGTTCAAAACTAAGCGCGTTCTTGGTATCAAAATGCTTCTTTAAAATTCACGGACATCAAATGTGAAATCTATGGCACAAAACAAGCGGAGTTAGAAAAGAACGTTTTTAGCCCCGTTGATTTGCATTCATTTTTTTGTTCTTCCGAGGACACGTGTAGCCTCCGGAAATGGTCTGTTTTTCCATCTACAGGTCGACCTCTTCAGTATCGGGTCACATGGAGACATAAGTCTTAACCAAGGCTTTAATCTGCAAGAAAGATACTGTGCTTGCCGAAGGTCCCTCCAAGCTCCTTCTTATCTAAGACTGCTTTGCTTCACAGCACAAGTTGGAAGAACTTTCATAATTAAATCCTATAATGAACAAAGGGAGTAAATAATCATATGGTTGAATGAACATTAATGGTTGAAGAATAATAACAATGTTTTTATTAAAGGGACTTTACGGAATTTTGACTTTTATGCTCGCGATCGCCCCCTCAGGCCAAAAGCGTAACGGCAGCTTCAACAGTAGGCTCGTGCACGAGGTGCTGTACGTGCACACTCCTTAACGAAAATAACAGCTGAGACAGTCCCTTGTGTGTGTGTGTGTGTGTGTGTGTGTGTGTGTGTGTGGCCCGGAGGACAGGAGAACACGCAGCTAATTAATTAAATAATTTGGTTCTGTACCTTTCTCTTCAGCACAGCCGACAAAGGTTTATGATGGGTCAGTCCTCCTGCATGCTCAGATCATTCCCTTCCCTTGCTTGAAAAATTGTTCCAAAATGAAAGTTGAACCCACATCTTTTTTATCTGTGAATTCAATGCCGTTCAGCGAGTCTCAAATAAAAATTTGGGCATCTTACTGTAAAACAAATATACCATTAATGTAAAAAAGAAACTCTAAATAAACAATGTTCACATCCAGAATCGAACCCAGGACTTTTGCATGAGAGTCAGACATCTTACAAGGTGAGCTACACTCTCATAACATCAGCATCTGTAACTTTTATATCATTGATGACAGCTGAAACAACGTCAAACCAAGGAACGATTCGGAGCAAAAATGGCTATTTTGTAGCTAATTTGCAGGAAATATCTTGAAGAAAGTTCTACAGAAAGTAGCTAAGGCCCTCAGAAATGTAGCTAGGTTCATCACTAGGCGTTAGGAACAGCGACAAAGTTGCTGAGTTGGCACTGCCTCTCTCTCTGCTGCTAAAGCTACGGATAGCAAATGCTACGGGCTATGCCTGAGCGTGAATGCGCATGAAGCAGCCTGCTCGACCCGAGCAGCTCTCTTTTTCTGTGATTTTACAGAAAAACAGGCAATCACAGTAAAAATGCCAGGGCTCATTCTACAGGACCAGGGCATTGCAGGAGAATGTATGAAGAAGAAATGTATTATTTTTATACATGTTTTGGCTGCCAAACTTTCATAATGCCCCTTTAATTTGTGCTTAAAGTACTGTGGTTGAAATGAATATTATGCTATGATCAGTAAGGTTAGATTTAACAAGTGAATCACTATCTAGTGACAGCTCACACACTCAGACACATGGCGAAGACAAGGTTAAAATAATATCATGACACATTGCTTTCGGTTCCACCAATCAGAACTCCTGTATCTGACGCAAGGTGTGTTTTCTGAGGTTTGTTGGTAAAACCCCTTTTTACATGTCTTTTATGTCCCTCAGCTCTACCAGGAGTATGATGGTTAAGGAGGGAGTAAACAAAATGAATTGTGAAAAGAACCAACCAAATTAAATCTCTTAAAAGGGAGTTTTTTTTTAAAGAAATTATTTCTCTGGGCTGGAAGGAATAAATGGAATTAATACAAAAACACAAATGGTCATCCAAAACTGGGGAATAATGAACAAAGGACCAATAACAAACAAAACTAGCTCTAATAAACACAAAGCGCAAGCGCATAAGGCTGGATGAGAACTACAGCAAATGCAAAAAGCTTCACCAAAAGGGTGAGCCGAGTCTCTCTTTAACGATGTAGCATTGATAAACTACATATTTAGGAATTAAAGGCTGTTGCTATTCAGCTTATGTTTTAATTCATATAAGATCAAACATACTGACAAATTGAAATGGCTTGTAGTCATGCTAATTATAACGCGTTGTAGCGTCACTGATTCTCCAACTAACAAGGCGAGCTCCAGGAACTGGTGCTGTGCTTCGCTAGGCCATTTTCCAGCAGATAAGCCACCTCATTTTTCATCAGCTCTCGTTTCATTGGACTAGCCCTGTAAGGGTGCATACGTACAGGAGTTGGATCAGTAAGCGTGATGTTGTGTGTTATCAGGTGAATTTGACTAGGTACATCAGAAAACAAAACAAAAAAAAACAAACAAACAAACAAAAAAAAACTCTGGGAAGGAGTGAAGTAGGTGAGAGAGCTCCATCTGCTGGGAAGAGGTGAGATGGCTCAAACTAGACGACAGGGTGGAGGGTGCTTCAGAGTTACTAAGTCGTGGAGTTATCGGAGGGCTCGGACTCCACGGTACAGCATCATCTTGCGAGGTATCAGGCAACTGGGGAGTGACTTCTGCAGAAACGAGACAGGACTGAAGCACAGCATCATCACGGGCACGAAACAACTTCAAACGGTTAATGTGGCAAATCATGGTTTTCCTTCACATTAATGGAGTTTTAATCACATAGTTAGACTCGCTTTGTTTGGAGTGAATCTCAAAAGGACCTGCAAACTTGGGAGACAAAAGAACCAACCACAGGATTCAATAGTAAAACTTGGTCACCAGGTTGCAGGGTTCTGACAACCGACTTTTTGTCAAAGGTTCTCTTCATTTTCTGTTTTGCATCTTTTAGATGTTGCTGAGCCAAGAGGTTTGCCTCTCTTAATCTTTTATGAAAAGAGTCCACATATAGAGGTACACTAGATTCAGCAAGTGGAACAGGCATAAAAACTTGTCTTTTAGGGCCTTCAAAGGGCCTCGAGGAGCATGGCCAAACACCAGTTGGTGAGGACTGAAGCCAGTGGAGTCCTGAATGGTATCTCTAGTGGAGAATAACACAAAGGGATGTCTGTCTTCCCAAGACCCGCCTGTGATAAAACAGTACTTTTTAAGCATCGTCTTAAGGGTCTGGTGCCATCTTTCAACCACTCCCTGACTTTCTAGATGGTAGCTAGACGACTTATGATGCTTTATGTTCAGAGTCTCTGCCACTCGGGCAAAGATCCGCGAGGTGAAATTTGTGCCTTGTTCAGACTGGATGACTCTAGGCATGCCAAAAACAGAAAAGAAACCAGTCAGGGCTTTAATGACATTTGCTGTTGTAATTGATGACAGAGAAATGGCTTCCGGAAAACGGGTAGTTGAACACATGATGGTGTGTAGATATTTGTTCACAGTACGAGATGGAGGAAGAGGTCTTGCGCAGTCTATGACTTTGTGATCGAAGGGGGTTGAGATCACAGGAGTGGGATGTAAAGGTGCTGGCCGTATGGTCTGGTTCAGGTTACCCACTGTCTGACATGTTGGGCAACTCTTACAATAGTCCGAGACCTGACATTTTAACCCAGGTCAGAAGAAATGATGCAAAGTGGAATCATATGTTTTATTTATCCCTAAATGTCCCAACCAGTCACTCTCATGAGCTAGTGACAAAATGTGGGAACGGAACTCTACAGGGACGACAATCTGCTTTATGTTCCCCCAGTCGGCCCCTTTAGCAGAGGGCTGAGCCCAACATCGAAATAATATGTCCTTTTCTACTACATACGTAGTTGTACTATTCGAAGACTTAGAACCACCACTTGCTTAAGCAAAGTAAGGTTGTAAAGTTCTGTCAGCTTTCTGAGCTTCTAAGGCATCACAGGTTAAAGGGAAGTTCACAGAAGTAACCCGTGGAGATACAGGAACTGCGGTGCTTGGTCTGTTATTTGTATTAGAGAAGAGAGGATGTAGCACAGAGTCATGGAGAGTTATATCTTGGTCCCTCTTAGCTTGAGCACGAGTTAACACACAAGCAGGCAAAATGTCTGTTCTTGCTTGAGTTTCTGGTTCTGAAACAAGCTCAGGAATAGGCACTACTAAACCTCCAATGGCATCATTCCCCAGGATTAAATCAACCCCTTTAGTCTGCAATTCATACAACACGGCCACCACAAGTTCACTGGTTACTAGAGGACAAGACAGGTTAATTTTGTGCATTTCAGCAGTAACTGCTCCCATTTCAATACCTTGTAAAATCACCGAATAGCCAGCTTGGCTAGCTTCAGAAAAAGGCAAAATATTCCTTTTAATCAAAGTTTGGGATGCTCCGGTGTCTCTTAAGATAACCATATTTTCCTTTTCATGAACACCTGGCAGGCAGTGTGCTGAGGCCATCTAGTGGCCACAAACAGACATGGTCTGTTACAATGTCAAATTATGATTTGTCAGTAAAACAAAATATGACGATCATTCATAGGCGTCATTTTAACCGGGGACGCCGGGGACATGTCCCCGGCAAAATTTGTGATTGGCAGCTGTGTCCCCCCCACTTAAAAAAAAGCCTGCTGATGAGGATTTTTGTTTTACCAGCTCAGATCTTATACCAGGGGTCGGCAACCTGTTCCCATCAAAGAGCCATTATTACACATTTCCCACAGTAAAGAAAACACTGGGAGCCACAGCAGCCGCAGCGTTGTGGGCGGGGCCTACCCTCAGACAGCAGAGCGCTGCTCACAACATGACAGCAGCCGGTACCGGTCGCTCGCATGGGCGTCGCACCCGTGGGGGATTCAACACCCACACTTTTCCAGCTGTTTTGCTCACCTCCACACCAGTCTGGTTTCTTTACGTCGCACTCACTCTGTTTGCCTCATCTCCTTCTTCACCTCCCGCTTCTGACAGCCGATGTCGGGTTTCCAGGAGAGCAGGAGAGGCAAGGACGGAAGAGCTCGACTGAATTCATAATTTTACATCTTGACATTAGCTGTACAAAGTCTGAGTTTTATAACGTGAAGAACAACAATTTGCAGAGGTTTACAACAGGCGCGGCGCCAGGTTTTCATTTTTGGGTGGGCCACGAAATTCTGGACGGACCTTAATAAGCAGTGACTTCAGTGAAGCAGGCAGGTCGCGCTAGAAAATTTAGTTTAAAAAGACGTCATAAATGTTTTCCCCCGTCATTTTTATTTCTAAAATATGAAGTAAAAACTCGCAATTTAATTTTCATTGATTTGTCATTAATATGTAGTCTACACCCGTGCGTTAAGTGGACCATCTTCCAGTAAAAACAAAGCTTCCAGCCCACCTCTCCAAATGCGTAAAATGTGCATCAGCCGCTAGTAAGGCGCGCCGCGTGCACCGTCAGCTATCGGCCCAGACAAGAGCAGAGCAAATAGAGAAAGAATAGAGGATAATTCTGTCTGGATGTGGATGGAGATTACATTTTACAGCAGCCTGATCATCATTTAAATACGTAAACCATCACTCTAGTCCACGCTATCAGCATTATTTTAATTGGTTTGTGTGTGTGTGTGTGTGTGTCTGTGTGTGTGTGTGTTTTCCACTTCAAACACTGGTCTAACCAACCAGACCAGCGTGTCCAGTAACATATTAATGTTACAATTAAACAGTTTCACTTCATGTAGGCTAGGAACGTTTCACCTGCCGTGGCCCGACCGCTTCTGCTCCACATAAACTTTGTGCGTGATCAAATGTCTCTACGCATCATGCGTCTCCATATTAGAGACGGGAACAAGCGCTGTTCAGCCAAAGTTTCATAATTTCATAAAAAGAACATTTTTCCAGGTGACATCCCTCAGAGAGACCGGGTTTCCAGAACGCTTCAGTGGGAGGAAATCGTATCGCATGCACCGGGGTTCTGCGCTGCGAATCCCTCTACAGATCTTCAGCTCACTGTCCACGGTGGGCGCGCCGAGCCGCACTGAACACAGTGTCCATCACCCCCGGACTTTCGCATGGGCTTACCTGGGCTACAGCCCTGGGCCCCTGCGTGCTGGAGGCCCCGCTGGAGGTCCAAAAAGCATTTTTATTTTTGTATGTAATTCTCTAACAAGAAGCTACCATTTAGCTGAGAAGCACTGCGATTTGTTTTGGCAAACATCTGTCATGACTGCTTATAACTGGTCCAAGTTTTCTCACACTTCTTACATCACGGCGGGCGTTTGCAGCCTGACATACCCCCGTGTGCGGCCGGTCCGACACCGCGACGGCACCTGCTGAGACCACGTCCAACAACACGAATGATCTTTTCCTGTCAGTGAGTGATTGTGGAAAATTGGCGGCAGAATCCGCGGCTGATGTTCAGGCAGCAGAGACGCTCGACCTGGAGGCATCTGAGACCACCACGTCCTCCATGGATTATCTTTTCCCATCGGAGAGTGATTGTGGAAAACTGGTGACCGAAAGTGCGTCTGGGCCACGGACTGAAACTTTGGATGAACCTTGTTACAGTACGGATCCAGCTTGCTGGGGAAAATGTGATGCGTTTGTGCGTGCCTACTGGGCTGAGCGAGGACCGCAGAGCTGCCAACGCATGGACGTAAATTTTAAAGCGTCCGAACGAGCGTACAAACAGCAGAAGCGGTTCTTCTCCAGACTGCACTTTAAACGCAGACTCGCCAATGGTGAGTATGTCCAAAGACAGTGGCTGCTTTACTCTCCATCTACCGGAGCTGTGTTTTGTTTTGCATGCCGCATTTTCAGTGATGCTAAAAGCAAATCGTGCTTTGAAACTGGTTTCAGCTGGAAACATGCCACAAACCGGATGAAAGAGCATGAAAACAGTGAACATCACAGAAAGGCTATGCTGACTTATATCACACTTGGGTCAGCTGCTGGAAGGATGGATTCAGAGCTGGAAAAACAATTTGAATCTGAGAGTGCATATTGGACTGAAGTTTTGAGAAGACTTGTGTCTGTTGTGAAGTTTTTGGCAGAGAGAGGACTTGCTCTTAGAGGATCTATGTTTTTGGCAGGACTGATAATGGTAATTACCTGGGCCTTCTGGAGTTAATCAGCGAGTTTGATCCCTTTTTGAAGTCTCACATAGAGAAATATGGAAATGCAGGTGCAGGGACACCTTCATATCTTTCTTCTAAAATATGTGAAGAGTTTATTCAACTGATGGGTGATCGTGTTCTGTCTGAAATAGTTGGTGAAGTAAACATGGCCAAATACTATTCGATCTCTGTTGACTCCGCACCAGATGTTTCCCACCTTGATCAGTTAACATTTATTCTGAGATATGTGTCACCTGAAGGGCACTCCCAGGAACGCTTTCTTAGATTTCTTCCCATAGAGAGCCATACAGCTTTGAGCACAGTCTTCTATCTTAGTGGCAGATAAGTGTGCTTTTGCCTTTTGTTTATTTTTGTTAAAGTTATTTATTTGACAGCAAAAGTAGAATTTGAATTGTATTAAAATGTTCAATGTGTAAACGACTACCTAATGTTAGGTTATTGATTCACACAGCTTTTAGAAGCCAAAGTTGAAATAATGTTTTCTTTCTATAAAATGCAAATCTATTCATTCAAGGATTATTGTAGTGTGTGTGAATTGGTTTATTAAAGATGTGTGATCTAAAAAAAAGTATCAATTTGTAGTCCTTAAAATAATATAGTAAAATTATAAGTGTGTGTGTGCGCGCGTGCGTGCGTCTATGCAGCAATTTTGAAAAAAGGGCCCACCTAAATTGACTGAAGCCCATGAGCCCACATCCTCCTAAATCCGGCCCTTATAAAGCTCTGATGTTCTGATGGGAATCAAGTTACCTCTGCGATGTGCGTATTAAAATGTCAGCTCATCCATGCGCATCAGTGTGCGTCGGGGTAATTCTTTCAAAACAACCAACATCCTTGAGTTTATCCGTCAATATGTGGCAAGATGGAGAAATGAGGGCCCGGGCGGGATTTGATCCCCAGACTACCGGGTGAGAGTCATACGCTCTAACCAGTCAACCAAAGGGACATTCCATTGGCCAAGTAGCCAGGGCGCATGATCTATCGGGACACTGTGACAGGACACTCACACTGCCACACCTGATTATGAAACTTTGGCTGAATAGCGCTTGTTCCTGTCTCCAATGTGGCGACACATCCAGGAACCTGTCTGAGGAGAAGCCCAGAATCTGACATCCTTCAGCTCAGAAAGCGCCTATGATTACGCACAAGCGTGACGCGTCAACCCGGTCTCACAGTAAGACCGGGTTGGACCTGTTCAGGTTTACGCAGACAATCTTTACATTTAGAATTGGCATACAGATGTAAAATTAATGCAGTAAAATATAAAGCTTTTTATTTAAATATCCATTCATTATTTTATAAGCACAGAGAGCGCATCAGATGGATGGAAGAGCCGCATGCGGCTACAGAGCCGCCGACACCTACTTTATTGTCCCCAGCAATTTTTAAACCCCACTCAAGTGTGGTTATTGTCCCCAGCAATTCTGAAAACAAACTGACGCCCTTGCGATCATTAAAGCTGAGCTCACTTCACCGTGAGTCAGTTCTTGAGAAAGCTTCGGACCGGCCATCCGGAGCAAAACCTCTTTGACCCAGAGCATCTTTTTACAAGCTGTCAAAAACCTGTTGCACGCTACAGCTGACCGCAAACGGTTCCTTCAGAATAAAGCTGAACCAACTTCAACTCCTTAAGAGTTATTCCTAAGACGCAAATAACAACTGTTGTGATCTGGAGACATCTCGAGACCGGTCTAGTCTGCACTGTGGTTTCCTCTACGGACTTCGGTACCTCAATACATTCTGGATCTACCACGGGGGTCTTCGAGCTGGTACGTAGACTCGACAGATTGCATCTGATGTGGTTTTAAAAACCATCACCATAGTTATAGCAGACCAAATTCACTCCTACTCAGAACTCAGTTTCTCCAGATACGAAGGTTCTGATAACATCACATTCACACATCATCACACCTCACATTCCATCCACTCAGATTCATTCATCACATAAAGTGTCCTAGTTGTCATGTTTTAATTGTTTAGAAAATACATTTCTCACTTTTTATAAACTTGAATGTGAAGTGTCTGACAATCCCTGAATAAACAACAAATTCTAAATCTTCTGGTTAAACATTCAAAGACCAATCAGACTGGATTTCCATATTTATATCGAAATTCACATCATATTGGTCAAAGTGTAGAGTAGTATATGGAGCTTTAAAAGCACCCAAAATAAATACATATGCTACTCCTACACCCTTGATGCGGAAGTAGATGGGCGTGGTTTAGGCTCTCTATCCATACGTTTAATCTGGAATGAAACATTGTTTCAAACCATGAAGAAAATGAGGGGTATGTTAAAAAATAAATCGCTTGTTGTGACAAGTACATAATAAACTAAGATAAATAGTCCTTCAAGGTTAAACATTTCGCCACATTTAGTTTCTTATTCACACTGGAGGAGGAGCCACAAATTGATCAGCCGGTCAAGAGGCCATCAGAGTGTCGGACGCCAAAGGTCTAGACTGACACAGTCAATGTCACCTAAAATAAACACTAACATACAAATACTGCAGAATGTTTTACTTTTGTACAAACAGCAACATTTTTCAGACTTTCATCCTTGGTTAATAAGTCACCTTTAGCTGTCCCACACTATAACCAGCTGACCCACACATTTTTGTAGGCTAATTGCATTCAACCTGTCACCAAGGTCCAACAAGGGCCTTTTAAGGTGTCTGGAATCATTTCAGCAGAATAAAAGCTATGGAGTGCCATGACCCCAAAGACCTTTTTTTCAGTTGGTTAATTCAAAGCAATGAAACGTCTACCTTAGTAAGAAAAAGGGAAAAACAAATTTTAATTCACTGCATTTGCCTAAAATTGTCATAGCAATCAAAACTGACTTTCACAGTACGTGTTTTGTAAAATTTAGTAACATTTAATACAATCTTGTGATAAATCCTGTGTTTGTGTGACTCCAGTTGCAACAGTTTAGCAAAAAACTTATAGCGGACTATTTTGGTCAAATTCAAGTTCAATTATATTTGGACCATATGTTTAAAAAATGTGCGAAGACAGTCAACAGTAATAGTTCAGTTAGTGGCCTTCTTTACAAAAGCTGGGACCCTTTAGGTGTCACGTGAAATTATTTCAGAGATTAATCCAGAGGTATCTAGAAGATCCTACTTTCACAAATTACACTTGATCAGATTTTGTGTAATATATAAATAAACGAATTAATAAAGCCAACTGCATTATGCTAGAATTCTACCCTTTTGTTTCTTTGCATCAGGTGTTTTTTAAGTGGTTCATTTTCCACTCTGGTAACAAGCTCAGCTGGTGACAAACCTTTTCCCTGGGGGGCCTCCACCCCAGCCCCACATGGCCTCCCAGCTTTATTTAGTATTTAGCATCAGAGAAAAGTGCAGTGATTAAAGAGAAGTCAGGGTGGATTTGATTAAAATGGACGCAGAGTGGATCTGACTCAAAGGTTTACCCCCACCCCATCCTCACTGATTTATTGGGAGATTTCTCACCCTGCTCCTGAGGCAACTAGCAGACTGCAGCGTCAGAAACCACAACCCACTGAAGTGAGCCCGCTCAACCATTTAGGTGCCTAAAGTGTGTCTTTAATGCAATGTTGAACAGATGAAAGACAATCAATATTGGATTGAGAGGGTGGGGGTTGGACTGGCTGAGATCCAGAGTTACTGAGTGGAGGAAAAGTTCTTAAAAATACAACAGTGCAATATCGGTAGCCACAATGAAACATAATGCCGTCCTCTGGAGTTGAAACAATACGGGTGAAAATGTTGTCATCTGACCTACAGCACAGGTTGTGTTCAGATTGGTGTTTATGTTTAACCTCCTACTGTCCTAATCAGTGTTGTGCTAGTTACTGAAAAAAGTAACTAGTTACAGTTACTAATTACTTCATTCAAAAAGTAACTTAATTACTTTACTGATTACTCACATCAAAAAGAAATGAGTTACTCTTAAAAGTAACTTTTTAGTTACTTATTTAAAATATATTCTTAAAAATGCTGTACAAAATGTAATCTTGAGATTTAATGTTCATGTTTATGTTTATGTTTATTCATTTAGCAGACGCTTTTATCCAAAGCGACGTACAATTTATTTAACTTGTAGGGCATGTTGTGATCTGTGGGGGAAACCGGAGTACCCGGAAAAAACCCACGCATGCATGGGGAGAACACGCAACTCCACGCAGAAAGGCCACTGCCGAGTTTCGAACCTGCAACCTTCTTGCTGCGAGGCAACAGTGCTAACCACTGCGCCACCATGCAGATTTGAAGAGCAAGCCACCCCCCAAATCAACATTTTTTGCTGATAAATCATATAAATGAGTGTCTAATCGTGCAGTAGACATGTGTAGTCAATAATTTGGCACTTTAGAACATATTAGTTCAGATTAAAATTTTCTGCCTAAAACGGTTAGTGTTGCGCCCTCTTCAGGTAAAAACTCTGCACTGCATTTGAAGTTAAACCTGACATCGTCAATGGCTAAGAGGTACCCTATGGCTTAGCTGGTACCATATGATGTCACAAATTTGTTATGAGCCTGTATGCGTGTGTATTTATTAGTGGCTCTGCCCTCTCGTCTGCCAAGCAACAGCATTTGTTGCATTTTTCAAACACAAAGTGGGACTGGAGTAAGACTCTGGTAGGGGGTGACTTGCTCTTTAAGAGTTAAGAAGCTGGACTTCAAGAAAAAAGTACAGTTGCTTTCATTTAAAATTTCAAGATCATCATGTCCTAGGTGACTGAGAATCTACATTAACGCACAAAATATAATTCAAACTCAAACACAATGTAATTTGTAAACACTATTTTAATCAAGTCAGGCCAGTGAATGATTTCAAATACAAATAAATAAATAAATAAATAACACCTGGTAAAAAAATTAAATATATGAGCAATGCTCAACTTCAATGCCAGTAACTTAAAGTAGGCTGGATGTATTAGGTAAAGTGCAAATAATCAAGTGGTTTCAGGACCATACAACTGCCGAAGTGTACCATTTCCATAGAACATTCTTGAAAAATATTTCAAAACTTTTCTGAGCAACACCATGCATTCATATGAAATAAGTGTTCTGAAATTTAACAAAAGTCACAGTGACTACTTAACTAACACATGTTAGTGTTACACACGTTTTTTTTATTTTGCAGTAAATGCAGACCTTGAAAAGAAATGACTTAAGTTTGACCTAATTTGAAAGTTAAACTCATTCTAATTTTCTTAAAGAACATGCATGTCCACTAATGCAAGCATCTGGTTGTATGCCATACATGCTACTTGAAAAATGTACAGGTCTCATACAAAATGGAATGAAGACACTTTGAGTACATATCAGTAGGTGAACAAAATGGAAATATCCCTCAATGTCTCTTTGAAGATCAGAATAGTCCTAATATCTGAACACTCACAGATATTTAGCCACTTGGGGAAAATGAACTTTCCAATTGAACAAATATTAAACTGTGAAAAACCATAAGGAAATTATGTGAGAGTTGCATGCCAGCAACTTGTTTAAACTAAACTGTATTATTTCAAGTGAAAAAATTACACTGGTTTCAACATGAAGTTACCGTTGTATATGATCTCTGTTATAAAATATCCAAAGATTCAAATGAATGTTTGAGTTGAGGTTTAGCTTTCAAACCACTGTGTACCGCATGAGAAGAAGCCTCTCAAATCGTTGGTCTGACAGTTTGTTTCTCTTTGGAGACTGCACTAGACTTCCCAAGCTAAAAAGTCTCTCGACTGGTGCACTGGAAGGAGTAGCTGCATTTTTCTTCAGAGAAATCCCCTTTATTGTAGGAAATTGTTTGAGAATCTCCATACCTGTTTCGGTTGACCTTAGTTTCAACAGTGCTGAAGGCATCATCATCATCCTCGAAGCAGAAAAAGTCCTGCACATTGGAGGAGCTTGAGTCTGGTGTTGTTAGAGTCACCTGCATCTTGGCTGCTTGCTACACAGGACCAGGTTGAGGGATGAGCTTGTGGCACTCTTTTATCAGCATTTCCTTGGCCATCTCTTTCTTCTCCTGGTCTTTTAACCATCGCAGTTTGAACATGGGAAGTGTGACAGCTGCAAGCATTGCATCTTCCTTTTCCAAGACAGATGCAAAACGTCTATGGATAGCCTGAAAAACACACACCCAGGTGACACAGACCTTAAACAAATGAAAGATTTTTCTTAAAGCAAGTTTTTTAAAGGCTGTACACCACCATGTGATTTTTGAGTTATTGGTACAAGTTCTAAAAAAATTTAAACATCAAAATTACAGCATATACTGTAGACAAATGACAAATGATTAGACAAAACTAAACATTTATTTGGCAAAAAGAAACTGTGGCACAAAGCTATTAATGTTTATTTTTATTGCATAATGTAGGTAAGAGGAGCATATATTTTTGGTTACATCAGTGGTTGCTCCAATGAAAATATCAGTGTTTAAATTTATAAACTTCTCCTGTTATAAAAAGTGTATACCACATGCTTTAGTAAAAATGAGTTGTGTCTATTGATTAAATTCAGTCTTTTTGTACTAGTAGAAAATTAGATGTGATGATGAATCTTTCTTACCTGTGCTATGGCATCTGGTAAGCCAGCTGCAACAGTCAGACCATCTTTCATCTCCAGCGTCTTTGACATCAGTACTTCCAAGGTGGGGAGGAGGGTGCCAAAGTAACAGTTCTCTTCTCCTTGTAGAATGTCCAAAGCACCTGTGAGTGGCTTCATGACTGCACAGTATTCTTTCAGAAACTGAAGCTCTTTCTCACTAAAACATTTTAACTCTAAACGATCAGAGATGGTATTCAAGTCACTTGTAGGCATTTCGATGATGCTTGCCACAGCGTCGTAGAAAGAGTTCCATCTTGTAGAGCATGGCACCAGCAGCTTTTTGCCAACAGTATCTCCCACTATTTCTGAGGCCAAGGTCGATCTGCTAGCATTACACCACAGAGCTGTGCACTTGGCTGTCGCACTTCTATGTATATTTTTAGCAGTAGGATTCGAAAGCAGCCACTTGTCCACATCAGAACATGAAATCAAGTTGAGAGTGTGAGAGGCACACCTCAGGTGGGGAGGTAAAACAATTCCTTCATCTGCAGCGGTGCTGAGCACATCTGAAACATCAGTGAAGATGACGTCTTCACCATCTTCTTCATCATCATCATCGCCAGAGAGCGACTCTGGTTGGAACATTTGGAAGGCTTTCACAAAGTTGGAGCTGTTGTCAGTAACTGTAGCTGTAACTTTCGTTGACAATCCAAACAATGAATGAATATGGTCAATCTAAGCAGCAATTATATCATATGTGTGCCTACCTTTGATCCTTTTACAGGCCAGGGCAGCTTTCTGGCGTTTAAAGGTAGTGGTGTTAATCCAGTGAGCAGTTATCCCGAGGTAGCTCTTGTTGTGGACAGTCCAAATATCTGCTGTAGTGGAAATGTGATCAATCTCCTCCAGTGCCATTTTAAGCTCAGTTTCCATTTTCAAATACTCCTTATCCAGGTAATCGGGAAAAGTATTTCTTCTCATTTGCAGTGTGCCACTTGGACATGGTATCATACTTATCAGTTGCCGAAAAGCGGGCGATTCCACAGTTGAAACGGGCTGCATGTTCTCAACAACAAACCGTGCGATGGCCTTGTTTATCTCTCCCTGGCTAACACTAACAGTCTTGTTAAAATCTAACCGTTGTTGTTTGGTTGGCGGGGTATGGCTAGCTTTGCGAGTGGGGTTAGCATCCGGCTTCTCAACTAGCTTTGTGGAAGCATGTCGTTTCTGGAGGTGCTTCGACAAATTGGAGTTGCTGTTTGCTGCTGTAGAAAGGATTTTTGATCCAGAAAGACATAGGTTGCACTTGACAAGAATATTCTTCTCTTTGACCTCGATTAATGTGAAATAGTGAGCATATTTCCATGAGGAGAAACTTGGTTTGCTCCTGCTTTGATCTGCCATGACTGTGAGGTCTCCAAATCAAACACTCCCGCAAGGCATCACCGCTGTAAACAGGAAGTAGCACGCAGCTGCCTTTTTTTTTTGCCAAACTCTATGAAGTTAGCTAGTAACGGACAAACGCACCATAGTGTGACGATAACTGAGTTACTGTATTTAAAAACTAATGCATATGAGTATTAGTTACTGACAAATGTAACAGAGTTACAGTAACTGCACAACACTGGTCCTAATGGGTGTGACCCCATGAGGAAAGTTGACCATTGAGACGGGTTGATAGTTTATCCCTTGGGTCCATGTGGCAGGGGTGAGGAGTGAGCACCACCTCACCCCTGCCATGTGGACCTCAAGGGATTAACCATCAATCCTGCTCAATGGCCAACTTTCCTCGTGGGGTCACCCATAAAGACAGTGGGAGGGTTAATCATGGCGTTTGGAAAACATTGACTGGTGTTCCTTTAGTGCTCAACAAAACAACTTTATAAAGAAGCACGTAGATGATCAGTTTTATACCTTTATGTTCAGTTCATAAGTGTGTGTTTGTGTGCATGTGCACTTGTTGGACACATTTTGACTTACACCTGTAGCCTGTGGGCACTTTTACATTGTGGGGACATTTTGCTGGTCCACACAATGTGGAGCACCCTAAAACTTGGGTTTAGAGGGACAAACCTTTAGTTTGTGTTAGGAAAAGAATCCCATTGTTTATGGACAGGGTTACGCATAGTGTAGTAACTAAAATGAATGGGAGTCAATGGAGGTGCACACAAGCATATAATTCAATTCAATTAAAAAATACTTTATTAATCCTAGAGGGAAACTGATTGCTGTAGTAGTTCAGAATAATAATAATAATCAAGTCATCAAAGAGTTATTGTATATTACAATGGCTGTTGGCAGGAAGGATCTCCAGTAGCGGTCAGTGTTGCAGCGAAACTGAAGAAGCCTCTGACTGAAGACACTCTTCCGTTGTCGGACAGTCTTGTGAAGAGAATGCTCAGTGTTGTCCATAATTTTCATGATTCTCTGGAGAATCCTTCTTTGCATTATCTCCTCCAGTGGTTCCACAGTCGTCCCCAGAACAGAACCAGCCTTTTCAGGTCCCTGCTTCTGATGCTACTACCCCAACAGACGATGGCTGAAGAGATTACACTCTCAACAACAGACTTGTAGAAGATCTGCAGCATCTTGCTACAGACATTGAAGGGCCTAAGGACCTAAATACAAGTAATTGTGTGTGAGTGTACATGCCTTTAATCTATTGTGTTAGGACCAAGGTTCGTAAGTGTATTTGGGGGGGGGGGGGGGGGGGGGGTCTTGCTGGTCTGTGTTCTTTATGTTAATTTTAGTGTACAGGTGCCCGTCTGTGATTGGTGGACCAGCGCCCCGGGAAGCATTCTGATTGGATGATTTGAGGGAGCAGACCATTCAAGAAGGACCAATTTCTGCTCATTCCAACCTGCCACCGCCCACTGTCCTGTGTTTAGTTTGTCCTTTGGAGATTAGAGAATCTTGTGTAGAAATCAAGCATTAAGTTATTTAGAGCCAGTTTTCTTTGTTTTGGTATTCAGGGAGGTAGGTTTGATTGTATTTAATTTTCCTTTCATTTGTAGGAAAGATGGTTGTTCGAGTTAGGGGATTTTTGTCTGTTGTTTTGGCCGTTGGTTCACCCTGAGTTGTTGTTTCCTCCCTCACCATTCATTTACATATTGTTTAAATAAAATCACTGTAAATAGTAAACTTTGGTGTGGTACTTGAGATTGGTGGTGAATGGGAATCCATTTTCATGTTATGGCTTGGCCCATCCTTGACGGGTCATAACAACTGTGAGGACAAATGTTGAACCTGTAATGTGAGGACATTTTGACAATGTGAGGACATTTGGCTGGTCAACAAAGTGAAAAAATGTGTGTGGTGTGTGTGCATGTGCACTTGCCCCGTTTTGGGTCGTTCTCTGATACAATCACCCACCCTGTCAGGGCTAGCAGTTCTTATGGCAGCCATTTTTAAAGTGTGGCCCAAGGGCCATTTTTGACATCTGGAGTGATTTCGTGGAGCCCCGAAATGCATTTCTAGAATGTTGGATTTATATTTACGTATTATAACTTTTTTAACATTCAGACTTTTACTAAACCTATTTTTAAGCAGTTCAAATTCCAAGTCACCTTAACATGATTTGAACATAAGATGTTTTATTTTTTGTGGCCTGCAAAGTCAATATTAGACACTTTAAGCCTGGGGACCAATAAGGCATGGTGGGATGTCTTTTTTCTTGTCTTTTTCTTCTGACAATCATCACTAATCATCCTGCAACTCTGCTCTTTTCTTCGTCACCTTGGAGTGTTTATAGGCTGCTTCTTCAGCTCGGTTACATAAGCAGCCTGTTCATTAGTGAGCGCTGCTGCTACCTAGTGACTGAAGGTTGGACTAGCATTCAAACATGAAAAAAAGACTAAAAAAATAGATTCTACGCCTCTTGCACCCCCACCTGGACCAAAGGATAAAGGTTATCCAGCTGTTTATCATCATGTTTATTCTTGAGCTGCAGTTATTATTTTCAAAAGTGTTCATTCTATCACTCACTGTATTGATAAGAACATATTCACCAAAGATTGCCAGTCTCTTTACCTACCATAACATACTTGCAACAAAAGTTATGGCTCCCACTCTACAGTATGTTATTACTTTGGTTTTACTGTTTTCATGTAGATAGGTTTTTTTAGTGCAACATGTTTTTTAATGGTTCTTATGTGATATTTTTGCCTTACTGTTCTGCTTAACCTTTTGTCCCACATTTTTTGACACAAACTTTAAGCTGTCTTTGAAAAACGCAACAAAAAAGTTGTTATTTGACAAAGAATACTCTTTTCTGCACCGTGTATACTGGCACATGAAACAAAAAAATCAAGAAAGTTGGATTTGTTTATTAGAAACCTGTTTTAGAACATTTTTTTCCATGAGAAATGCTCAGTTTTGTCCAGAGATGACACATCAAGGTTTTTTGACAGTCTGTTACAAGTTTTTGTTTTGTTGCAAGATACTGAAATCCCTGACTGATACTGGAGCTGAATAGGAAAATAACTTGAAACTACGTTTGGCCTGTCTGAGTGAAACATCTTGTCCTTTGACAGTTCAAAACTTTTTGTGCATCTTCCTGGAAACATTTCTTTGGAACTGAATCAGTTTTTAGTGAAGCAAACTACTTGTTCTAGTTCGGATATTATACATTTTCTATACTAGGCAGATAAAGTATATTCGTAAAAAAAAGCCAATATTGAGCATTCCTGTGTGTGTGTGTGTGTGTGTGTGTGTGTGTGTGTGTGTGTGTGTGTTCTAGTACTTACTACACACTGAGGACCATTTTGCCCATTTTCCCTACAAAGTGAGGAAATTTTTTTGGTCCTCATTGTTTTTTAGAAGCTTACCAGAAGCTTACTATAGTAGTTAGAGGTATGGTGTGAATTAAGTTTTAGTTAAGGTTAGGGTTAGGAATAGATCAGCATTGGTTAGGGTTAGAGTGAAGGTGAGGCATTGTGGAATCACAAAAATGAATGGAAGTCAATGGAGGGTCCTCACTATGATAGAAAGACAGACGTGTGTGTGTGTATTATATTTTGGATTTGCGCTGTTATGAGTGACTTGTACTAGACCACCCAGATGTAAAATGGAGGGAGAACAACTAAACTTAGTTTGATAAATTAAAGAAAAGCTTTCAAAAAAATTAGAATCAGAAACAAAATCAGCATTTTATTTATTTATTTATTTATTTATTTTTACAAATTTTCATTTCCAATTAGTGCTTTTGCTCCTTTTACATTTTAGCTGCTAAACAAAATAAGTAATGTTTTTCTGGTAAGTTCCCCAGTCATTTAACAATGGTCCATCAGAATAAATGTTAATGCTTAATGTCTCCATGACATTCAATTGGTTAATATATCGAGTTTAGCTCGCCATTAATAATGAATCCAGGCTGTTCTTCAGGAGGCACAGAAAAGTTTTCATATGAACATAAAAATAAAAACCATTGTACCAACACTCATGAACCAGTGATGGGTGAGTTCACGTACACTTGCATCGTGGATCCACTTCCCAATGTACCTTCATTAGAACATGTCCAATGGTGGAGTGTTAAGGTGGCAGGTTTTAATGAGGTGTACCAGGATGACTCTTGGACCAGGAGCCAAATTAAACAGAAGAAAACAAACTTAGTTTGTCTTTCGCATTTCAAGAACCTTAGTTTGTAGAAAAAGTCAACACATGCTGCATATCAGATGCCATTTAGTGTCACAGCACAAGGCTGTTAGCACTAAGCACATACATAAGTGATAAACGCTAAAAGATGAAAATTAGGAGCTGAAAGAATGGTGATGTGTGCAGAGACACAGAACCCAAGACGACCAATTAGAAGAAAATACCAGAGAGAGAGAGAGTGGTGAAAATAAGTGTCAGATAGATAGATAGAAAGAGGGGCTAAATGTTGAAACTAATTGGTCTGAGAAAGGAAGGTGAGTGCTTGTGTGGATGTCGGTGTGTATAAGCAACAGTAAAACAAGTAATTAGGTTTGAAAAAGTGCCCTCATTACAGCTATAAGTAGCATTCTGTCAAAAAGAGACACGCTGCAGTAACGCTTCCAATCACCGACTCACAATCAGGTTAGCCTTCAGTCAAGTGAAGAGTCCTCGATCCTTCTGATAATGAAATCAAACACTGAATTTTATAATCGCACTTGAGACTCCTTCTTTTCACATTAGTGTTTTAGTTTTAGTTTAGTTTAGTTTATTTCAAACAAAGAAAACATACATAATTTTTTAAAAAGTACCACAAACAGAAAAAATACATATCATCCCTTCTGTGTTTGAAAAGGAGTAGGCTGAAGTGGAAACTTATATATCCCTACCCCTTTATACAAGTAATTTTTACTTGTTTACTTAAATCTAACACAAAACCTACATTAAAACAAACAAAATGGTACAAGTCACCCAAAAACCACCAAATTATATGGAAAAAACAAAAAAAGAAAAAAAAAAACATCTTTTTAAAATTGATACAATTTACTTTTCCTTGGAATAAAGGACACCCACATAAATCATCTATTTTCCACTATATACTTGTTCAGAATATGTTTTTTATAATTCATTTTAAACACATTTATATTTGTACTTACTTTGATTTCTTCTTCTAAATTGTTCCATAATTTAACCCCTATTACTGTGATACACATCTGTTTTAATGTTGTTCTAAACTTATGGATCTTTAAGTTTAGTGTCCCTCTCAGGTTATATCCTCCTTCTCTCTCTGTGAACAGTTTCTGTATTTTATCAGGCATTAATTTATTTCTTACTTTATACATTATTTGTGCTGTTTTGTATTTAACCAAGTCCTGGAACTTCATTGTCCGTGTTTTAACAAAAAGTTCATTTGTGTGATCCAAATATCCTGCATTTGTTATTAATCTGATAGCCCTTTTCTGCATTGTCGTTATTGTTTGTAAATTACTTTTGTACGTGTTTCCCCAGACCTCTACACAACAGCTCAAATATGGCAGTAGCATCGTATTGTATAATATATAAAGTGCTTTCTGATTAAAAATATACTTAGCTTTCCCCAATATAGCAATGCCCCGTGCAAGCTTCCCCCTAACATATTTGATGTGTGGCTTCCAACAGATCCTGCTGTCTATGACCACCCCAAGAAATTTTATTTCATATACTCTCTCAATTTTTACATTATTAATTACTATATCTAATTCATTGTATCTACTTTCATTACCAAACAACATAAATTTTGTTTTCTCTAAATTTAGTGACAGTTTATTTACATCAAACCATTTTTTAAATTTATTTATTTCCTGTGTGACCACATCCAGGACCTGTTGCAGTTCCACACCCGAGCAAAAAACATTTGTGTCATCTGCAAACAATACAAACTTCAATACTTGTGAAACCCTACAAATGTCATTTATGTACATTATGAATAGTTTAGGTCCTAAGACTGATCCTTGAGGTACCCCACATTGTATCTCTCTTAGTCCTGATTTATGTTGATTTATTTGCACATATTGTTGTCTATTTGATAAATAACTTTTTATCCGGTCCAAAACTATACCCCTGAAACCATATTTTTCCATTTTTCTCATCAATACGTCATGGTTTACTGTATCGAAAGCTTTCTTCAGATCTAAAAACAACCCTATTGCATGCTTCTTTTTGTCAATGCATTCTGTTATTTCCTCAATAAGATCAATCAGTGCCTGGACTGTCGACCTATCATTCCTGAAGCCATACTGGCATTCCGTCAGTGTTGAGGGTCTGACCTCATGAGGAAATTACTATGCAGTGATTTTCTCCAAAATGACTGTGCTTAAATTGCTCTGAAAAGCAAATAATCACATCAGCGCCAAGAAACTTCATTTCCCATGATGCTTTGCACACGGAAGCATTGTGATGACGTCACCGCCTAATACCAGAAACACGTTCTGCGCATGTGCGGGAGGCCGTGGAGCTTTTCCCGCGAACTAAGACCATAAATCTTCAGCAGAGACAAAGAAACCTCGTTCTTTTGCCCAGGATACCTGGCGGTAAGGACACGCTTGTCGAACGCTCCGACAACTTGAGCACGCGGAAGCTCTAAGTGCCCAAGTTGAGCCACGAAACCGCTACAAAGCCACTCGAACTCCATCAGGACCTGACTGGGAACGAGCGGAGCTCCATCCAGCTCTCAGAGACGCTGTAAGTTGTCAAACTCAGCACAAAAGAAACTTCGTTCTCTTTGTGTCCAGCCCGTGGAGAAACACTCGTGGAGGTAAACAACGGAGAAAGCATCAAACCGACGGATGACGCCAAACTGCGGAGAAACACGGAGAACCGTCAAATCAAAACAGTGAGGGACGCTTCACTGTTCTGGTGATCAGAAAACTCATTTCTCTCTCTCCTTTTCTTCTCCCGTTTCCTCTATAGTCCAGAATAAGCAATAAAACCGCGCTATTGCTTAAAAAGTAGCTTCGTGTCTTCCTCTTTCGCTCCCAAAACACGTCCGCCGGGTCATTTTGAATAAATAAACTGCTTATTGATCATTGTTTGGTATCTTTAAATGTTTTCTGCTTGGCCACGTGGTTAAACTAAAAGATATTATTCGTGATTAATCCTTTGTGTTGTTTCATGATCCTTTGAAATGTTTTGAGTGATTTAAGGTTAAGTTACTGATGATTTGAAGTTAAAGTTTGTGCCTTGGAAGTTAAAGTGCAAGTTGCCACTCACACTTTAGCCAGACAAAGGGGTCAGCCATCTTGCATACAGACTCCATTTTAGAAACACACACACATACATACACACAAAACACCTTGAACATTATTTTTAATATACATCCTTTTATTATATCACATGGTTATTATTCATCTATGCCACTGTTTATTCATTTGACAAATTGTTAATTAAACGTTATAAAATTCAGATTTTCGTCTCCAGTAGCTTTGTTGTGTCGAAGAGAAGTCTCTGCTCCAAGGATTCTACGAACTTCAAGAAAGACTGATGAGTTTTGGATTCAATTTTTCCCCAGTTAAAGGGGAATGGTGCCCCGTATATCTAAGAATATCTTAATTAATTAATAAATCAGTAAATATTCCCATATTTACAGAATTTATTGAAGAATCCAAAAGTAAGTTAAAGCTTACGAATTGTTCGCTCCTAATAACCCCAACATTAATTGGTGCAGCCCGTGTGAGGCTTGGATACACAGAGATTTCTATCCGGCACAAACAAACAAATAAATCCAAAGAGCTTGAATTAAAAATAATCAGTTGTTCAGCCTTGAACCAGCAACAGAGTGGTGCTGATTTCGCTGAGCAGGAAGCTGCATCGAACTCTCACCAGTAACTCAGTGCTTCTTTAAAGGTGCAACGTGTAAATTAATTCCGGTTGACTTTTAGGTTAAAATTCAGTTTTTCCTTAAAGGTGCAACGTGTAATTAATTCTGGTTAACCTTTTAGGTTAAAATTCAGTTCTTCATTAAAGGTGCAGTGTGTAAGTAATTCTGACTAACCCTTTTAGGCTAAAATTAACTGCTAATTTAGCGACTTTAACTCACAGTGGCTATTATAACTAACTGAAACCTTCACTCAAAGACTGATAACACCCTGTTTGCTAATATTCTGAAGGAATAACTAGCATATTTAACACCACAAGTGTTGTAAGACGTTGCTACGGCAGCGCACCAGCTTTTGCTAAAATACTGAAAGGAAGAGTATTTTAAGCGTCAGTCACGGCATTCCGTGCAATCTTAAAACGCTAAAACCTGTGCGCACAAAGGTTAATTTAGTGTTTTTCTGCTACAAAGCTAGCAGTTGCTGCCCAAAAGGTGCAGCTTGAGCTATCTGCAGAAGCTCTACTAGGCTATTTTGGTTCGGTTGTTAAAATGGAGGGACAGAGTAGTGAACTGACCAACTCCCAGCAACCAGGTGGCGCTGCGGCCCACAAATGTGAACCTGGCCTACTTTCTGGACAAATATTGTCCAAACTGGTCGCGGTTGCTCGAGAACCCGACTACCCTTCTAGGGATTTCACTGAAGAACAGCGTAGCGACGAGCTAGAAGCTGTAATTGATCAAATAGAAAACCCGGATGGTACAAAACCAATCCAGGTTCACTTAGCTAAGTTAGCCTTGATCCTCTATCAGAGAGAACTCCAACATGATCGAGAGATCATGAAGCTCCAGAGCATGCTAGCTGAAAGGCAGCAAAATGGAAGGCAGAAGGATGACGAGGAGGAAGACAGCACCGATTCTGGGGAAGATGGGGAGAAGACCCCGCCCCCTTCTGCTGATGACAACAGACAGTGGGAAGAGGGGGGGAACACCGTGACGCTGAGGCTGAGCCAGAGTCCTCTCCCACACCGGTACGAAAGCAAGCCGGCAAAGCCAACCAGGGTCCGCCCAGGACGACCGGCAAACCGCAATTGGTTTCCTCCACCCGAGGAAGCGAGGGACAGTCATCCCGCCGTAAAGGTAGGCCACCTCCTGATACATCTCCATACGATAATCAACAGTATGTAGTGTGGGACTCTCTGGACGGACGCACGCCACAGGGGAGAGATGAAGCGTATCTGTCCCAACCTTCGGCCCCGTTCCCTACACACACTCTAGGGCATTCAGGACCACCTATGGGGCCGAGGGCAGTTCGCCCTCGAACCCCAGGTTGGACCACCACCCTCATCTTCACGGCCTTCTCAATCTGTGAGAAGTCGACCAGCTGAGCGGCACCTCTATTTAGACCGCTCCCCCAGTCCACGAAGGGTGCAAGGTGCCGATTGGGGTTATGCACCCCAACCTGCACCTCAACCATCTACCCATCCTAGCTACTCCGGTATTCGGCATGCCGATAACCAGCTGCAGGACAAAGCATCATACGCCAGTCCGTACCCGGACAGAGCGTATTACGCAGATGCCCCAGTTGAAAGACGCAGGCTGCACTACGCAGACGTGCTCCGGGAGGAGGACCTCCCAAGACACCCACGTGACGTGCCAGCAGCCCGCCACAGCATGCCGAACCCCGATTTGGGCCCCAGGAGTCAACATTGGGAGCCCAGAGCACACCAGCGATATCCAGTGCACTCTGAGACAGACCGTGGGTCAGAGTCAGAGGATGACGCGCCGTACCATGAGTCAGGGCTCCGTGTACGTCAAATTGAATCGCTAGCTAAAGACATAGAACGCTTTGATCCTAACACCAATGAATCCAACGTCGACGATTATCTCAGGGAGATAGAACGTTGTCTGCTTGATCTTCCAGCACCCTCTTCAAGGGAAAAGCTCAAGCTAATTTGGAAAACCACATCTAGAACGGTGCACGGTTTCATGGAAACTCTACCACCTGACATTCGAGATCGGTACTCCTCGCTCTGCCGAGCGTTGAGGGATGAATACGCCACGTATGCAGACTCTGCGTCAGCTACAATGGGGGCCTTCTCCATCAAACACGGGAGGAACGAACCCCCCAGAGAGTATTATCGCCGACTCAAAAGTGCTTATTTCCAAGGTCGAAACGGCCCTGGGCTCGAGGAAGACCCTGCCTTCAGATCCCTGTTCATTCACAACCTGCACGAGTGTGTTCGCTCCGAAGTCTCAATGTATTGTCGGATGAAAAAACTGACAACTCAGGAGATTAGGAGATACGCTCAACAGGCTTGGGAAGCCGGCGGAAAGCCCCAAAAGCCTGACGCACATCACCGCATCATGCACCTAGCTCCCGACACCGAGCCGCGTTTGGAGCTCAAAGGCACAGAAGCTCCACCCACTAAGCCAAAATCTGCTAAACCTAGACCTGCTAAACCGCGAGAGCAGTCCCAATCTCCTCAACAGGGGAAGGGGGGTGCTAATCGGCCGCCTAGGTCTGGACAATCAGACAGGAAGTGGCCCAACCAAAACCAACGGCAGGTAGGTTGGAACAGTGGAAGGTTTAAGGAGCGCCGCCAACAGGTAAGTCCCGAACGCAAGTCCGCAGGTGAGTACTTGACCAAAGCCAACCTCCAGGAGATGTTTCAGCAGTTCCTAGCTAAACAGAAGGAACAGCTGAGATCTGCAGAAGAAACCCCTGCACCAAAGTCTTCTTCTAAGAAGCCAGACCCAGAGCCAACGTCCGCATGACTAGGCGTGGCTCAAACCCCCAGCGTGGCCAGGACCTACCTAATCAGCTGGGGAAACACTACTGGTAGATCACAGGAGTCTCCTGAAATCTACCCCCCAGAGAAACCTGATACTAAATTTCTGAAGTTCCTTGGTGACTTGACAAACCATGATCATGCTCGCCGTTTGTACTGTAGCACCAACGTAGGTGGATGCATACAGGTTGATGCTCTGCTGGATACCGGCTCAGAAATCACCCTGATGTGCTTCACACTGTTCCGTCGCGTGTCTGACACCATGCGGTCGCTCGGGAAACCAGTCCAGGTAGAACCCTGTGACCTGAAAATCACCAGCTACACCCAGACCCGGGAGTGCATCACTCACCGGGCGTGGCTGGACATCACCTTCCAAGACATGACTCTGGTTCACCCGTTTTATGTCTGCCAGCTAGACACTGAACCACTTCTCATTGGTCAGGACCTGCTTGAACGTCTAGCTCCCCTATCGACTGCCAGAAGGGTCAACTGTGGGCCCAGGTGGAAACACCTAAGCCCTGGATCCCAGATAGCAGCCGACCATCCTCCATTCTTGAAGTCAGCCTAAGTGAGCCGCAAAACCCTTGTTCCAAGGTCATGCCCCTCCCTACAGCTCCCACAGACGATGTCCGCCTGCAAAGGCACGAAACCGCTCCTGGAACTCCGCTCCGCACACATTCATCTTTTCTCTGCTCGCTGAAGAACGTCAGCCTGCAGCCATATGCACCACACATAGTTGGTGGTCTTACCATCAACTGCACCCACATCTCAGATGCTCGCCTTGCTCTTTGGTCGGAAAAGTCAGCCATCAGACGTTTGAACACCTGCGTCAGAAGGACCCCCTGCTGGTCAGCGTGACACGTAGCCACCGGCTCTTGTCAGCTACTTGGCCGCAGAGGCTCCTGAAAGCGCCAGAGGTCTGCTCCCTGACTATCCAGCTTGGAGCAAGACAGCTCACACATACATTCAGCATCATACCACAGCTTGATCCACCTGCACTCATTGGAGCAGATCTGCTGGTTCGACTCGGTGCCCAGCTGGACACTTGCAATCAAGTCCTTTGGGCCCATGCCACACCATCCTCTGAGCCTCGCTCAGAAGGCCCTGAACACTTGCTATCCGGACAGACCATTCCACAGGCCTGCCGTGCAGTGGTTGAGGCCAGCACGGTTCTGCCCCCACTGGTCAAAGGAGTGCCTGTTCGTCTGACTCTGATGAAGCATCAGAAGCTGCCAGGCACCCAAGCCTTCTTCCAGCCATCACCACACTTCTTGGAGCTCAACTTAGCCGTCTGTGGCACGCCACTCTTAGAGCTGAACAATCGTTCTGCCTACTTGTTGGTCGAAAATCCGACCCGGAGTCCTATCCACATGCCGGCAGGAAAGCCCTTGGGCATGCTGATAGATAGCTCATTCCATGACTTCGAACTTTCAGTCCCCGTGATCGGACAACTTCCGTTGTTCTTGAACGACAGACAGGTTGGTGCAGACACATTCAGTACTTTCCCCTCACAAATGATTACCATCAAGCGGCATGAAGCCCTTCCTGAGGAACCCATTTGCAGTGCAACCTTAGATACTGACGGCGGTCAGTGTCTAACGGTTTTTGCAATAAATACTCAACCCTCTGAGTCACCGGTTGAAAGCCCGGAAGACCAGAGACCCTCCTCCTCTGAACCTTATGACGGCTTCGAGGCCGAAGTCAGCCAGCAGCTTGACAAAGCAGATGCGCTGGAGTCAAAGGAGCAGAGAGCAGAGCTTAGAAGCCTGTTCTATGAGTTTCAGTCCGTCTTATCCAGGGACTCCCTGGACTGTGGACTCACAAACCTGCATACGGTTCGCATTCCAACGAACCCGAATGCCCCTCCTACTTTTGTACGTCAGTACAAGATTCCCCTCGCTGCTTATGAGTCGATCCAAGAGATCCTCGATCAGCTGAAGGAGAAAAACATCATCAGAGAGTGTAACTCCACTTACAACTCTCCCATCTGGCCGGTTCTGAAACCGACTGGGAAATGGCGTCTCACCATATACTATCGTGCATTGAACAAACAAGTGCCTCTCTCCAGGTGGCCTATGATCCATTTAGATCAAGAGCTAGCCAGAGTCAGATGTTCGTTTCTTCTCTACGGTTGACGTAGCCAACGGCTTCTGGACCATGAAGGTTGAGCCGTCGGACCAGTATAAACTGGCTTTCTCCTTTGGAAATCGCCAATATACTTGGAACCGCTGCCCCTTTGGCTACTCTAACTCACCTGCCGAGTTCAACATCTTCCTCCACAAAGCCATGTCAGATGCTGCTTCCAGAGGGAACCTCATATATGTCGATGACATCTTGATGAGGAGTCGAACCTTCGAGGAGCACCTGGCCGAACTCCGTCACGTGCTGCAACAGCTCGCTGACGCCGGAGCTAAATTGGCGATTCTCAAGGGACAGTGGTGTCGAACCAAAGTGGAGTATGTTGGACTGCTGGTTGGCCCTAATGGAGTCGAGCCCCAAGCGGGACGCATTAGAGCCATTCAGGACATCAAAGCCCCAGCTAATCTGACTGAACTCAGGAGCTTCCTCGGAGTCTGCAACTACTCCAGGCAGTTCATTGAGGAGTACGCTGAAATAGCAAGGCCCCTCACGGAGCTGCTTCGGAACGACACCCCTTTCGTGTGGGACAGACCCCAAGAACTCTCCTTCCAGTTCCTAAAACAGAAGTTGGCGTCCGCACCCTGCCTGGCTTACCCAGACAAGGATAAAGAGTTCTACATAGAGGCTACTTTCTCCTCTCACTGCCTGAGCGCTGCTTTGAAGCAGAAACACGACCAGGACATGAGAGTTGTGGCATACGCCAGCAAGCCTCTGAGCAAGGTGGAACTCCAGTTCTCAGACTGCGAGATTGCTCTCCTCTCTACAGTCTGGGCCATCGAACACTTTCGTAGTTACATCGGTGGACAGAAAGTGATCATTGAAACGTGTCATCAGCCTGTCACCTTCCTAATCAGCCAGAGTCTGCGCGAAGGAAGAGTGTCAAACAGCCGCATTGCGACGTGGATGATGGTGCTCCAAGGATACAACATTGAGGTCAAGTATGGTCAGAACACCAAGCTAGCGCTAGGACAAGGGCTAGCAGGCTGCCAGCACTGTGACTCTGACTCCGTCATGGGCCCCCTGGACACACCTGCCGCAGTCTACCCAACCGCATCCTATCATCGCTACTTTGATGAGAATGTTTGCCAAGGGCTTCCGAAAGTTTACACTGACGGATGCGCCTACCTTCACGAAGGCCAGCTCCGTGCTGGGGTTGGAGTCGTTTGGGTGGACTGTGACACTAAGCAACCCAATCACTACCGGTTGGGCCAAAAGTCTAGTCAGTACGCCGAAATTGCTGCAGTGTTGATAACCCTCCAGCAGGCGGCAGCCTTGGACATCACTCAAATCGTCCTTTGCTCTGATTCAAACTACGCTAGACACAGCTTCATCTCTCACTTCCCCATGTGGAAGGAGAATCACATGAAAAACGCCAGGAACAGAGACGTGAAACACTCGGAGTTATTCCTAGCGTGTGATCTGCTCACCACTGAGAAAGGCATAATGGACTACTGGAAAAAGGTCAAAGGTCACTCCAGGACCCTAGGTCCGGAGAAAGATGGTAATGACGAAGCTGACCGCCTTGCTAAGCTCGGTGCTGACCAGGGAACCTGCTGGGAATTCAAAGACGAGTGGCTTCCACCCACGGCCGTTCACGAGGTCTGCGCGATTACTCGTCGCCATGCTAAACAGGCAGACGAACCTCGGACCGTTGGGGTACCCGTGTTTCTAGGCAGAAAACCACAGGACGCGGACCTAGTCACCATGCAGGAACAAGATCCTGACCTGAAGCTCATCCGTGAGCTTCTCCAAAAGGGCCCGATGTCTAAACAACCATCACCACCTACTGGCGCAAGCCGAGATTTGGTAAACCTGCATCGTCAACTCGCGCACCTGAAACTACAAAACGATTTGTTAGTTTACATGCGTGACGATCACAGCCCGCCGCGCTGGGTTGTTCCACTCGACCACAGAGGAGTGATGCTTGCCTACGCCCACGACACTCCAGTTGGAGGTCACCGCGGAGCAAAAGCTACCCTCGCGTCACTGACAGAAGTAGCATATTGGCCATCGATGTCCAAGGACGTACACAGCTATGTCCAAGGCTGCCTCATCTGTGCCCAGTTTCAACCCTCCCAGCCGCTTGCTAGAGCACCACTGCAACGCAGGGGAATAACCTTCCCTTGGTCCCACCTGCAGATCGACTGGGTTGGACCGGTTCCCAAATCGGCAAGAGGAAACAAATATATGCTAACTGTAACTTGCAGTTTCACAAAGTGGGTGGAGTGCCTTCCAGCGCCAAACGATACAGCCGTCACAACCGCTGTACTGCTGATTAATCACGTTTTCAGTCGATGGGGACTTCCACTCTGCATTGACTCTGACCGGGGAACTCATTTCACATCCAGTGTAATGACGTCCCTGTTTGAACTTCTGGGAGTGGAAGTGAGATTCCACCTCCCCTATCACCCACAGTCATCCGGACAGGTCGAACGGATGAACCGCACGGTCGTCTCTATGCTCAAAAAGTACGTCTGCTCCACTGGGAAGGACTGGGACGTCAAGCTCCCTCTGGTCCTGATGGCCATACGGTCCACTCCCCAGCGATCCACGGGGGTTACGCCCTTTGAGATGATGACCGGCAGACTGATGACTCTACCACTGCACCTCCTGTATCACCCAGAGGATGTCAGTGTTGCCACTGCCTATACCGCTCATCAGTATGTGGCAGACTTGAAAACACACCTCAGAGCTACGTTCGCGCACGCTCAGAAGAAACTGGAGACCAACATAGAAGGCGCCAAGGCCTACTACGACCAAAAGACAACCAGCCGCGAATACGAGGTGGGTGACAAAGTATTCTACTTTCGGTTCGCCCAACCGGCACGCAAACCTAAGAAGTTCCTGCCCTGCTGGTCAGGACCATTTGAGATCGTGGCAAAACTCTCTCCAGTTGCATACAGGTTACGCATCACCAAAGCAAGACAGGAGCCTGTCTACAAATGGGTGCATGCGAACCAAATCAAACCCTACGTCAAACCGTCCCCGCGGGTACAGAGACCAGACTCTCCGCAGGAGGTAGACGTAGTCTCCACATAGTTTTATGCGTGGAAATGGAAAGGGGGGGAAAGTGCACGTTTAACCCACTAACATGTACTAACCGACAAAGAACCAGGCCCCCCCCCCCCCCCCCCCCCCCCCCCGCCGTCACTTTCACTAACCAAGAGAAACTCCTCCTAGAACGCTAACAGGAAGTACTTACTAAAACCTTACAGGGTACTCTGGTACCTACACTAGGCTCTGATTAATGAATCTCTACGTGCAATCAAGACTTTGTCTGAAACCATACCTCAGGATATTGTGTACACACGAGTGGTGAGAGATTTGATGCAGGACCTGCTCAGGGAAGTAAGTTCCACGCTGGACAGCTTGGTTGAAAGTCGTATTTCCCCGTACTTGGTACCACTGGACCTGCTCAAAGATAGCTTGACAGCTGCTACCCCTCTACTGTGCACCTTTCACAAATCCACCTAGCGTACAGCCTAGGTAGTGCAATGCCCATTCACGTTGGAAAAAAATTAGAACTCGGTTTCCTGTTAAACGTTCCCATAATTGTGACACCTCACATCTATAGGTTTAGGTCGATGCTGAACATTGGTATTTGAAAGGACGGTAGGCATTTCCACTTTGAACTAGAAACCTGACACTCCATCACCTCAACCTCGAACAGCATGACTCAGAGATTGAGATCATGGACGCTTTCCAGGATTATAACTTTGCCTTCGATTTAGAAATTGACCAACAATTACTGATTGAAGGAACCAAATTTGTTAAGTTCACACAAACCCCGCGTGAACTTACTTTGACGCCCATGAATAGATACCCAAGACGCTACATTGACACAGATTATACCACCTTAATCTGCACATTGGTCGCCCTGAGGATGGGATGGCTCATCACGGCCGTGATAGCTTATTCCGCCTACAGGCGTGTTAAGAACCTCCAAGATAAGATGCACTTGCTCACCTATGGTGTGCCTCGTGACCGTGTTCGGGGAGACTCCAAGCGCGAATGTACCACACCTGTCTAAAGGGGGTGAGCAACATTTTCTTTGTTATTCTGTAAACCTAAGAGTAGTTCTCATTTTAGTCTACCTCACATATTTATCTGAGTGTTGCAGTATGTCACATTCTTTATACACTACTACCTCTCGCATGGACGACATCATCATTGCGTACCACCTGCGTGAGTGGCTTCTTCTCGTTATGCGCGTTGGGGACTATCCCGTTTCCTATCCTCTTTTGTTTTGTGCCTGACCAGGATCCAAGACAAAGACAAAGACCAAAGGCGCCAGGATCCAAGACAAAGACCAAAGACAAAGGCGTCCAAGGAGACCAACGTCCTAAGGGACAAACCCACCTGTGCTTCCGACAATCAAGTCGACCTACGTTCATGAGGAACAAACCCATCTGTGCTTCCGACGATCGAGCTTTGGGCACGATCCCCGAAACCAAAAGGGGGAATGTTGAGGGTCTGACCTCATGAGGAAATTACTATGCAGTGATTTTCTCCAAAATGACTGTGCTTAAATTGCTCTGAAAAGCAAATAATCACATCAGCGCCAAGAAACTTCATTTCCCATGATGCTTTGCACACGGAAGCATTGTGATGACGTCACCGCCTAATACCAGAAACACGTTCTGCGCATGTGCGGGAGGCCGTGGAGCTTTTCCCGCGAACTAAGACCATAAATCTTCAGCAGAGACAAAGAAACCTCGTTCTTTTGCCCAGGATACCTGGCGGTAAGGACACGCTTGTCGAACGCTCCGACAACTTGAGCACGCGGAAGCTCTAAGTGCCCAAGTTGAGCCACGAAACCGCTACAAAGCCACTCGAACTCCATCAGGACCTGACTGGGAACGAGCGGAGCTCCATCCAGCTCTCAGAGACGCTGTAAGTTGTCAAACTCAGCACAAAAGAAACTTCGTTCTCTTTGTGTCCAGCCCGTGGAGAAACACTCGTGGAGGTAAACAAAGGAGAAAGCATCAAACCGACGGATGACGCCAAACTGCGGAGAAACACAGAGAACCGTCAAATCAAAACAGTGAGGGACGCTTCACTGTTCTGGTGATCAGAAAACTCATTTCTCTCTCTCCTTTTCTTCTCCCGTTTCCTCTATAGTCCAGAATAAGCAATAAAACCGCGCTATTGCTTAAAAAGTAGCTTCGTGTCTTCCTCTTTCGCTCCCAAAACACGTCCGCCGGGTCATTTTGAATAAATAAACTGCTTATTGATCATTGTTTGGTATCTTTAAATGTTTTCTGCTTGGCCACGTGGTTAAACTAAAAGATATTATTCGTGATTAATCCTTTGTGTTGTTTCATGATCCTTTGAAATGTTTTGAGTGATTTAAGGTTAAGTTACTGATGATTTGAAGTTAAAGTTTGTGCCTTGGAAGTTAAAGTGCAAGTTGCCACTCACACTTTAGCCAGACAAAGGGGTCAGCCATCTTGCATACAGACTCCATTTTAGAAACACACACACATACATACACACAAAACACCTTGAACATTATTTTTAATATACATCCTTTTATTATATCACATGGTTATTATTCATCTATGCCACTGTTTATTCATTTGACAAATTGTTAATTAAACGTTATAAAATTCAGATTTTCGTCTCCAGTAGCTTTGTTGTGTCGAAGAGAAGTCTCTGCTCCAAGGATTCTACGAACTTCAAGAAAGACTGATAAGAGTTTTGGATTCAATTTTTCCCCGGTTAAAGGGGAATGGTGCCCCGTATATCTAAGAATATCTTAATTAATTAATAAATCAGTAAATATTCCCATATTTACAGAATTTATTGAAGAATCCAAAAGTAAGTTAAAGCTTACGAATTGTTTGCTCCTAATAACCCCAACAGTCAGCAACTCACATTGATCAACAAAATTATCGAATCTTTTAACAAACAGCTTTTCTAATATTTTGGAAAATTGTGATAGTATTGACACAGGTCTATAATTTGTAAATTGATGCTTATCTCCTGTCTTGTAAATAGGAATTACCCTTGCTACTTTCATGTTATTCGGAAAAAAACCCTTTTGAAAAGAAAGATTACAAATGTGTGTTAATGGTTTTACAATGCCCTCAATCACACATTTCAGTGTTTTCATATCAATATTGTTCCAGTCTGTACTGGTTTTATTCTTCATATTTCTAACTATCTCATAAATCTCCTTCTCATCAACTGCTCTTAAAAAAACTGAATTTTTATTTCTTTCAACATACTCTGTGGCATCCGTTTGTATCTCATCTAGGGATGAGTACCGAATTCGGTACTTTTTAAGGTACCGACCGAATTCCATTGTACCGACCGAACACCGATTCACGTCATTTCAAACGGTGCCTCGTTTCGGTACTGCCAAGACAGTTGCGCATGCGCAAGAGCGTTATGTCGCCGGTCCCTGCGAGCTTGTTGTAAACAGAGCAAGCATGGTAGAAAGAACGCACGCTAAAACTTGGGTCCACTTCACTAAATGTGATGGGTAACTGGGTGATGAAACAAGCGACAGACAACGATCTAAGTGAGACATCCTCATCTTAATCTGCTCCAGTAGGTAAATAAAATGTTTAAGATAACGTTACCTGATTTGTTAGCTTCCGTTTCGCTAATGGTGCGTTCGCTTTCTCCTCGGAACTCCGAATTTCCGACTAGAAGAACATGAACGCGCTCTAAAGTTTGGCTTTACTTTACTAAATGCGACGGGTGATTGGGTGAAGGTAAAACCAGTGACAACGATCTAAGTTTGAGGCATCATCGTTTTAATCTGCTCCAGCAGCTAAATAAACTGTTAAAGATAACGTTAGCTTGATATGTTAGCTTCCATTGCCACCGTTGTTATCAGCTAATGGTGCGTTCGCTTTCTCCTCGGAAATTCTAACTTCCCAGTAGGAAAAATCAAATGAAAAAGGATGGCAAAAGGAATGAAGATACACAGTAAATTTAGTTCACAGTAAAGATGTTTGCTTCATTTTAATTATCAGCTTATAAAACTACAAGGACGATGTTAAAATACAAACTTGTATGATATTTATCGTGATATTTATCAAATATGGTTATATATTGAGAAAAATATATATTTAATTATAAAAGAGAATTAAAATAATACTCAAAAGTATCGAAAATTGGTACCGTTAAGTACCGGTATCGACTCGTAGGTACCGGGAATTAGTACCGGATCGATTCAAATGTCAAAGGTACCCATCCCTAATCTCATCAACTATTATTTTTTCCTCCAATTTACATCCTATGCTTACAAAATATTTGTTGAATTCATCCACTGCTTCATTCATGTTTGTAATATTATTTTTTCTCTCTATAAAATGTTGTGGATAGTTATTATTCCCTGTCTCTTTCCTAATTACGCCATTTAATACTTTCGAGATGCCTTTTATGTTGTTTCTATTGTGCTCTAACTTTTTAATAAAATATTCACGTTTACACCTTCTCACTATATTTATGAGTTTGTTTTTATATCTTTTGTACTTTTGTTTTGCTTCTGTCGTTCTGTTTTTTATAAATTCTCGGTAAAGTGTGTTTTTTTTATTGCATGCATTTTGTAGTCCTTTTGTCATCCACGGTTTTTCTTTATACTTATTCCTCTGAATATTTTTGATAACTGGACAGTTTCTGTCAAATTGACTTTTACATATATTAAAAAAGGAATCATATGCTTGGTCTACTTCATTTTTTTCATAAACAATATTCCAATCTTGTTCTAATAAATCATTTTTAAGACTATTTAACCTCTGGTCTGTTTTCATTCTTTTATACATATAGTTAGTTTCTTCTGTTTCATTTTTATAATGACAGTCATAAGAAGCAAAAACCGGTAGATGGTCACTCATATCGCTTATTAATAACCCACTTTCCACCTTTTCTTCCGTTATATTAGTGAATATATTATCTATTAAAGTAGTGCAGTGTAATGTTATTCTAGTCGGTCTGGTTATCAATGGAAATAAACCTAGACTGTACATTATATCAGTAAATTCCTCTGTACTTTTGTTTTTATTTGGATTTAGCAAGTCTATAATGAAATCTCCACAAATAAACACTCCCTTCTGGTACAAATTTGTAAACATCTCCTCCATTTTATTCTTAAATGTTTCAATCTTAGAGCCTGGTGTTCTATACATACAGCTTACTAATATGTTCTTCTTCTTTTTCATGCTTATTTCTACTGTTACACATTCCATCACTCCCTCAATAGTAGTTGTCATCATTTGTGCTTTTTTGTAATTAAGATTTTTGTCAATATAAAGTGCCACCCCTCCTCCTTTTTTTCTTATTCTGTCTTGGTGGATAAAGTCATATCCATGCAATTCAAAATTTCCTTCCTTTTTATGTGTTATCCATGTCTCTGATATGGCAATGATAGTAAATGGCATCTTGAATTGTGCTATATATTCCTTGATGGCGTCAAAATTTGCATATAAGCTTCTGCTATTGAAATGAGCTATTGTCAAACTATTTTCTGACTTCATCTTTATATTGAATTGTTCTTCATTGTAATAATTACATTCATGTATTCCATTATTAAAGAAATTGTAATCAGGATCAATATTGCTGTCAAAGTCCCAAAACCTATCTTTACAGCCTATATTTGTGTCAATATGTAGTTCATTTTTCATCCTGTTCATTATAAATTTCTAATCTCCCTCACACTAATCACGTTTCAAAATCCAAATATCATTGAAAGATCAAGTCCTAAATGAAATTTCATTTTCCTCATATTTTAATCTACACATTCCATTCCTCTATCCCATCATCTCTTTTACTGAAATTGATCCAAATCTTCTAAACATTTAATCACCAGTATCTTTGCTTCTTCTGGAGTGTGATGTGTGACATGACAGAGAAGGAATATAGGGTTGAAGTTGGTCCACTATCAGGTGGTCTGAGAGATGGGATTGGAAACTGCGTGCTGATTTTACGACACACACTGACGCAACCCTAGTTAAAAATAGAACAAACCCCATGCTAGGTTTTTAACAAACACAATCCGACATAGCCATATTACACCAGTCCTGGAATATCTTCACTGGCTCCCCATCACATTTCGTGTGCGTTTTAAGATATTGTTTGTTTGTAAAGCCCTACACAACCTAGCTTCTCCTAATCTGTCCAACCTGCTGACTCCCTATGTACCTACTCGTATGTTGAGGTCAGCTGACCGTCTACTGCTTTGCACTCCCTGGATGTCCTACAAATCACGAGGTGAACGTGCATTTGTCCATGCTGCCCCCATGCTTTGGAACTCATTGCCCATTACAGTTAGGCTGGCATCTTCTCTGCCTGTTTTTAAATCTTGTTTAAAAACCTACTTTTATGACTTGGCTTTTAGACAGTGATTCAATGTTACCGTATTATGATTTTATTGTTGTGTTTTATCTTCTTATTGCTTTTTTCTTTTTGTTTTAATTGATCCTGCCTGTTCAGCACTTTGGTCAGCTCTCACGCTGTCTTAAATTGTGCTATAGAAATAAAGTTGGTGTGGTATGGTATAAAGAGGTCTTTGACAGGGTGAACTGTGTTCAGTGGGGGACATTTAAGTTGACTTTGCTTTTCTTTCACTTAGATTCTAACTTTTAGTTGACTTTTGGCCATCTTTACTACATTTTGTGCTGTTTTTACATGTGCTTAAAATGTGTAACAGGAGGGACGGTACCTTGTTGGCTTCTGGGACTTCAAGTTGGACAGCCTGCAAGACTCATCGGACCCCCAAAAGATCTGGTGGTTCATTTTGAGACCAGCTCTTCAACCCGGGGCATCTGTGAAGCCAAGCGATGAAGACCTGGTTGAGGTGGTTGTCAACAAAAGAAAAAGCAAATTACAGAAATGTGTTCATTTCATATATTGTTCGTAATGGTCGTAATGGTTCGTAATGGTAAACAGATGTTGACTCATTTCTCATTTATCTCTACTTTGTAAAAACTCATGTAATGACAGATGAACTGGAAGTGTTTGGGTTTGGGTTCAGTTACACTTTGCTTTGTTGTTGGTAACTCACAGGTCAGCAACCTGCTGTCTCTAACTAGTCCTTATTGCTAATGTCATGGTCTGTAGATGTTAGTGTCATCTTTCCCTGTCCTGGCTAAACACCCACCCATACACACCTGGTTCTCAGCCTCAACACAGCTCATTCTCATGTTTGTCCAAGTTCACCCATAGAGAGTAGTGCTGACGCAGGGAAGCGGAGCCTTTTCTGCCCACCCTTCTGCAAAGGGCTGCCCTCCGCACAGGTGGGAAGAGGAAAGCCCTGCCACCACTACCTCTACCACCTCCCTACTCGGTCCCTCATCTTCTTGCTCAAAGCCTGCTCCCCCTTCATCCCAGGTCAGGATCCAATCTGCTGCCTTCTCCTGTTCCAGCTATGCCCAGGACAACAGCTTGTAAGAGGAGGAAGGCAGCGGAAGCTGCTGCTGCTTAGAGGCAGTCTCCAACAACAAAGACAGCCCGTCTGCAAGTCGTGCTGTATGCAGCAGGTGCAGTCAGCTCAAGTGAACTGGCCACACTTGTATCGCAAACTCCCTTGTAACAGGAAGAAACCTCCAGAGGATCCTGGCTCAGTATAAGCAGCCATCCACCACAGCTGACTGGGGATCGAGAAGACAGAGCAAACACACACACACACACACACACACACACACACACACACACACACACACACACACACACACAAAGTAATGTTTTTATGGTTACATTGTGATTTCTTAGTAAATATTCTATTTTGTGAGAGATAAACTTTATTGTATTTATCCTAGTGAATCTATAATTAAACGGGTAAACTAGTAGTAGCACATTCAATGTCAAAGAGAGTAAAATGTTATTATCAGGAGAGGGAGAATGTTTAAGTGGTCTGCAGCAGTGTGCTAGACGTTGGCCCCCTCCATGAGGGCACTACAGCTCAGCAGAACATCATTGTAGCTTCTTCTGGGGAGAAAAACACTTAGAGAAAAAATAGTTAACAGCTGAAATAGCAGGAAATAATACAGTTAAAAGAGCAAATTGTAAAAGAAAGCACAAGAGTGTGGAAAGTGGCCAGTATGTCCTCCAGCAGTCTAAGCCTATAGCAGCATAACTACATAGATAACTCTGGATAACTTAGCCTTTTTAGATGGAGGCATGTTGGAGGCAGGGCAAGGGAGAGCCATCTTTACCGACTGTACAGTCCACCTCCCTCTACTCCCCCACTTGTCCAGATCTAGGCTAACATCAGATTTTAACCATAGGCCCTATCAAATAAAAATGTTTTAAGCCAAGTCTTAAAAGTAGACAAGATGTCTGCCTCACAGACTAAGACTGGGAGCTGGTTCCAAAGGAGAGGAGCCTGATAACTAAAAGATCTGCCTCCCATCCTAATTTTAGATATTGTGGGAACCACCAGTAAACCTGCAGTCTGAGAGCGAAGTGCTCGGTTAGGAATGTATAGAACAATCAGATCACTGATGTATGATGGAGCTTGATTATTAAGAGCTTTATATGTGAGAAGAAGGATCTTAAAATCTATTCTGAATTTAACAGGTAGCCAATGCAGGGAAGCTAAGACAGGAGAGATATGATCTCTCTTTTTAATTCTCATCAGAACTTTAGCTGCAGCATTTTGGACAAGCTGAAGACTTTTAACTACATTCTGTGGGCTTCCTGAGAGTAATGAATTACAGTAATCCAGTCTTGATGTAATAAATGCATGAACTAGTTTTTCAGCATCACTCCTGGAAAGGATGCTTCTAATCTTAGCGATATTCCGAAGGTGGAAAAAGGAAATCCTACAAACCTGATTAACCTGGGATTTGAATGACATTTCCTGGTCAAAATTAACACTAAGGTTCCTTACTGTGTTCTTGGAGACTGATTTAATGCCATTCAGGTCAGGTGATTGACGAAGCAATTTCCTTTTCTGGATTTCTGGTCCAAAGATGAGAACTTCCGTCTTATCTTGATTTAAAAGCAAAAAGTTTAGAGTCATCCAATTTTTTATGTCCTCAAGACAAGCCTGTAATCTACCCAACCGATTAGGTTCATCAGGGTTAATGGATAAATATAACCGAGTATCGTTAGCATAACAGTGGAAGTTTATCCCATGCTGTCTAATTATTTTACCAATTGGGAGCATATATCTAGTAAAAAGATTTGGTTCAAGCACTGAACCCTGTGGTACTCCGCAAGTAACGCTGGAGTATGAAGAAGAGTTGTCATATACATTTACAAAATGAAATCTGTCAGACAGATAGGATTTAAACCAGCCTAGCGCTGTTCCTTTGATCCCTACAGCATGTTCAAGCCTTTCTACAAGAACATTGTGATCAACTGTGTCAAAGGCAGCACTGAGATCTAACAAGACTAGAACAGACACAAAATTCTTATCTGAGGCCATGCGAATATCATTTGTAACTCTCACTAATGCAGTTTCAGTGCTGTGATACTCTCTAAAACCAGACTGAAATTCCTCAAACAGAGCATTAGTGTTTAAATGCTCACATACTTGGATGGCCACTATTTTCTCAGCTCCCTCCACATCACACTCTCAGGATCACCGCCCCCTGGATAACTCCTCAACCCAGACCGGACAACTTCCCCCTCGAGCTCTCACTCCTCTCCAGACTGTAAGTCCTCCGCTTAATTCAGATTCCCTGTTGTTCCCCCTTCGAACTGGATCTAACTCTCATCTGTCCACAGATTCCCACACCTAATCCCTGTTGGAAGATCTCAGCTATGCTTTTATGCTGCTCCCTTGGTTTCCCCTTTAATAAATTATTATTTAAAAACTTACCAATGCCTCCGTACTGATTCTGTATGTCGTGGGTTAGATACATATCACACAACATGACAGAGGCAGGGCAAGGGAGAGCCGTCTTTACACGTCTTATAACATTACAAAATGTTTCAGATTTTGACAGGTTTGTTATCTGCCAGTTTGGGTTCTTCATCACTGTTAGAACTATAATTTAACTGGTAATGTTTTAAAAACATTTAAATAATAAATTGGTTTTATGCTAATTCAGTTACTGGAAAGTATGCCCCCATTTCTACTTTTATATGGGCCCCAGGCCCCAACAAGGAGTTAAAGCACCGACGGAAGTTAGCGGATGCGCCACCAGTCCCTCTTAAGTGCGTTGCACAAGGACACTACGACAGCGACACTGACCCGGACTCAAACCTGCAACCTTCTGATTAACTTCTCTTCCACCTTCGTCCCAGAGGAGCAATGGAGGCCCCAGTACAGAACCTGGGGGGAGACCGTGGGTGATGGAGGACTGAAACTTGGAGACTGTCACAGAGAAGGGAAACTCAGACAGATAAGAAGAGAACCACTACAGAGCAGTTCCTGATGAGCCTGTCCAGTGTGTTATGGCCTGGCTCAGCCATGAGGAAAAAAAGTAACATTGTAAAATAACCAGATGTAATAAAAGCTTAGAAGATTTGGTTCTCTCTCAGTCAGTGTAGAAAATAAAGGTTTACCAATAATGGTAAAACTAATCTTAAAGTATAACAGTGAAACCCACCTTACTTATTAACGTCTAACACAAAAATATAATCAAACTTCTTTCCACTGATCAAACAAACATTTAGTGCATCTAAACTAGAGTAAACCAAGGAATAGAAACGGCATAAAAACAGTAAATAGGGGCTGGATTGCAAACTAAACTATGAACTAACCAGCCTAAAGAAAAGAACCACATCTAGAGGAACAGGTGCTAATTTAGCAGAAGCAAAGTAAGTATTCATGGCAGAGTGGAAGATAAGAGACGGGGTGGTAGGATTGGTGACAGATGGTGCTGCCAACATGATTGCCTCAACAAGCCTCCTGAACCTCAGACAAGTGCTCTGTTTTGCCCACATGCGAAACTTAGTGAAGCGTCTCTTTCTCAGATCCCAGAGTTGGAAGACATGCGAACCAGAGCAAAGAGAACTGTAACTTTGCTCAAATCCAGTTGTACTGTGAAAGAGCAGCTTGCTCGTGTTCAGATGCAGATGGGCAGTAGTGATGGAGAGATTGACCAATCTGGACCGGTGGTTCGTTCGTGATATTTGCAATGGGTAGCCGGTAGCTTCAGTGTGCATCACGTACATCTGACGGCTATATCACAATGTATCTTTCCATGCATGTCTAATCAGTATAAACCATGGTTACATCAATTACTTCACAGTTTACCTCCTATGTCTTTGTTTTTTAACGCATCATCGGTCTCTGGCCCAATCCCAATACTCGCACTTCCACCCTCGCGCCCTTCAATTGCGCGATCCCGACCAGGGGTGTGAGTGCGTAGTGTGTCTCGATTATCAAATGTGGAAGTTGATCACGCCCCTTTTGCACCCTTGATCCGCCCTTCACCAAAGTCCGCATCGCAGTGGACTTTGGTGAAGGGTATTACCCACAATACATTGCTGTGGGAGAAAAAGCTCAAGTGCCTTTTTTGAAAACATGTATTTTCTAATGAAAGTTAATTTTAGGATGATTAGTTGATGCTCTGAAACTTTCAGACAAAGCAGCAATGAATGTAAATTTATTTCAAATAATAGCTTGCTTGTTAATGTTGAGGTTTTTAATAAAGAAGTATCACAGCGACCTGAATCCCGGCATGCTTTGCGGTTGATGATGCAATACTGTCTGTCTCAATTCTGCATTTATTTGCACATTTATGTACTACACACTCAAAGCCTTACAGCACACTTTCTCCATGTGCACTTTGCCGAAGACCGCAGGGCGCAGTGCGAGTTTTGAGATTGGGCCTCTTTTAGCAGCAGTGCGCAGCCACAGTTAGAAAAAAACCCGTGGGACAATATTAACCGACGTACGTGCTTCCTGTCTTATAGGGGTGCCTCCAGAAAATTTTGATGGGGTGGCCAAATTGGGCCAAAGACATTTTGTGGTGGCACACCAAATTGGTCTTTGTGGTAACGCTGGGAGAATTTAGCCTGTGGCGATGTACTACATTGCGCCTTTATTAGTTTTTATTAAAATAACAGTACGTATAAATTTTACCAACGCAAACATTTCAGAAATTTACATTTCAGTTATTTAAAATGCTATCCATAATTAAATTTAAAAATGTATTTTTTGGGTTAATTCACCTGTTGCTGTGTTAAAAAAACTATGGAGGTACAAACTTTTTTTTAAATGGTGAGCAGCAGAAACATATGTATTTTTAAAAATTCAGATTATTTCTTTTCTCATTAATTGTACTATTTTTATTTTGTTTATAATTATGTCTTGAATAAACAAGATCAATATATGGTTTCACTGAACATTAATATGATTTGGTAACACTGGCTTTTCCTGGGGGGCCAGCAATTTTCTAGGGGTAGCCATGGCCACCCCTTGGGGGCGCCCTTGCTGTCTTAACTTGTCAAAAGAAAATAAACTTCCTGAAAACCACAAGTCCGTGACACAGTCTCTGGGTTCCACAGCTGCATATTTTTCTAAGCTTTCTTACTGATCTGTACACTTGAAGCTTTGTGGGAGGCAATTTACGATGGTCCCTTATTATTGTAACATTTGAACAAGAACTAAAAAACTCCAGACACAAGGACATATTGCTCTCTACAGTGGTTCAGAGAACCAGCTGAGGCAAACTCAACATCTCCCTGCATCTCCAGCATTAGAAACAGCAACATTAGGCATGACAGCTTTTAATGTTGCCCCATATGGAGCATTAGAATAATTTTAAGATGTTTAAGGCGTTTTGTAATATTTCCTAATAATTGTAAGATGAACTCAACTTTTTCTGAGCAGAGTGACTGTCTAAACCTCATTTCAACCTTCTTATGTTGACAGAGCATTGTTGCAATAAAAATATGTATAATACCTCAATATCACTGATGAAGTGCTTTTTCATTTTATGCTGAATTTATTGAATAGAGGATCAAGTACATCCTTCATGGAGGAAAAGGAAAAACATTGTGTTGATGTTTAAAAACCAGATGTGGGCTTGGTGGTCAAACATTTTTTCCAAATCAATAATGAAATGTCAGCAGGGAGGAATCACATCGGCAGAGGGTCTCACCGTATCGTATGGCATCAAGATACGGATCGAATCGGCCTTAGTGGTGGAAATTCACATCCCTAATGGGTAGGCCACAGCTGAAACTTAGCTGTATTGATAAATGTCTGCATTGCCACGCTGATGTCAATCCACCCTGGAGGGTTCTGAGGATAAAAGGACAGCATGTTGAAAAGGGGCAGTGTGGCTGTCATATTTCAGCTCCACCAGCAGATGTTGCTACATAATTTTGAGTAATGAAGTGTAGTGGAAAATAGTGTATATATTTTTACACTGTAATTAGATCCAGATATTATAATCAGAAGCGGTTGTTTTTATCATCAGGGAGTTTACTTAAACACTTTGTATTGACTGAGAGACAAGAAAAGAGAGAGTTGGGATTGTTTAAGAATCTTTAATTTCTATAATTATGAGTTCTAACAATCTACCAGGACTTACTCAATGATGGATGCATATGGATTTGAATGTTATAGTGTTGGTGCGTGTGTGTGTGTGTTCAGAATCTCTAGGCTGCCGTAGGCGGATCTGGTTGTCTGATGTTATGACTACGGACCACGAGGCTTCAGAAGCTTATGACATGAGTCGCCATCTTGTGCTGTGACTACGTACCTATGGAGTCTCCCACGGTCAGATCAGGAGTGTCAGGTCCTAGAACCCCCTTGGTGCTGGGCTAATGAAACAGTGGTGCAGCACGACAAACCAGTCTACGGATAGCTCCGGCAGTAGCAGCAGATCTCAGCGGGTTCAGCTTTTATTGTGAAGGAACCGTCGTCTTGTTGTTCAAACCACAGAAATTTCCAGCTGGACAGTTCTCAGCTTAAAGTAGAAAGTGCATCTGGCCAGGCTGCACCTCTCTTAGCGGTGATGGATCAAGAGCTGGTTGAAAACTACGTTGAGTCTATGATGTAACTCCTTTGGAACTCAGATCGAACAGAACTGAGGCTAAGATGGAACTGAGGATAAAATGGCGTTGCCTTGTTTTATATCCCTTAGTTGTTTATAAACCTTAGTAAACCGGATTGGACAACTTAAGTAAACAGCCCAGATTCTGCCCTACGACAGACAAAAGTTCTGATTGGATGAGAGCAAATGTGTCATGCGTTTCTATGTTATGTTGATCAGTCTGTCTGGTGCAGAGTCCTGTTTATTCATTAAAAAAATAAATCATGACATCTTTATTTCACAGATCAGTCACCTGATTATTATTGATCAACATATGTTTTGATTAGCTTTATCACAAATAAAGTACTTTGATTAATTAATGGAAAGCGTTCTTCTTCTCTTCTTCTGTCTCTTCTCCTGGAATGTAAACATACTGAAACAAGCACCCGACCTTGGCGATTCCTACACGTTGTTACTGTGTAAAGGGGCAGCTGTTAGGGCAGACAATTAGGATATTCATAACGCTACACACACCCCTTTTCAAGGTCAATGTGGTCCTGCAAGAGACCACTTGGTCGTTGAATAAACCCAAGTTATGAAGAATCTTGACAACCGAACAGGATGCGATCCCACTGGAACAGCCAACTGTGGTGAGGTACGAACCCCACGCTGAAGAATAGTCTCGCATACTCCTCAGGAAGAACACAAGTCAGCAGGTTATTAACTATTCCCCATGGAAGCCATAATTGAAGCAACAGCAACTTTATATCCTCACGGGCAATAATGCAAAGCAGGAGCAAATCTTGTACTTATCCACGAGCAGGGAATTATTCCAAATAGAAAATTGATCTTTGTATCCACTGGCAGGGTAATATTCCAAATAGAAAATGGATCTTTGTAACAGTACTTATCGTAATCCAGAAAAAGGAAAGAGCAGTAGACAGTAATCTCAACAAATGAGGTGTCCCACCAGCCATGCCGGAACCACGGACGTCCAAGGCCAACGAGCCGGAGCACCACCCAGGAGTAGTCGATTCAGATGACGAGTCACGGATCCACCCCCAGGAAGCAGGATCCTCACGAGCTCAGCAGAGGAGAGAGAGCACAGTGCAGGCACTTCAATGTAGACACGACAAGATTGCGTTTCATGTCCTCAAAGAAATAAAAACCTAACTCTATGAGTACCTGTTGTACTATGTGTAAGTTTTACGTGAATGCAGCCCTCTCTGTGTGAGATGCAAAAAGGATGATGCAAAAAGCAGAAAATGAAAGAACCCTATCTGGAATCAGTGAATCCTCATATGAAACACACATTGTCAGGATAGGGGCAAAATTTGTTATAGTCCTGTAACGTAAATAAACGCAGAAAGTCATAACATGCACTTTTAAATCAACCTGTCAAAGATACTATAAAAAACAGAAATGTAAATCAGTACTAAAATGTAAATCTGTCAGAGTCCAAGGCCCCAGGCCGGCGTCTCCCAGCTGACCGGCTTCTGTCTCGGACCATTACCCAGCATGCCCCTCACGGGGATTCCCTCCACGTTGCACCTGCGTCATCCATGTCTATATATGGAAGACGCCACACCGGCTCTTCACTCAGTCAGCGTTCCACCGTGTTCCATGATCAGAGTATTCAGAAGCTAAGACAGTTAAACCTCCACCTTTCTAACTCAGACCTCATCCTCCCGTCAGCCTTTTCAGCATCGCTTGCAGCCAGCAGTCTCTAATAAAAGCTCTTACTCCCGAACCCAGTCTTCGAGTCTGACAGGATGACTGAGTCCATTAATCCAGCGGAGTTCGAGCAGATGAAGAGGAAGTTGGAGCAGGTTGTTAGCGAGAACGTTCAGCTCCACGCCTTGGTCGACCAGCTTAACACCAGGCTGAACTCCCAGACCGATCTCTCCCTGCAGATGTTGACTGCCGTCACGGCTCTCCAGCAGCAGGTTCATGCGCTCCAGTTGCAAGCCCTCACTCCACCAACGGGAGAGCCACACTTCAGTCTCCCGGAGAAGTGGAACGGAGAGACGGGGAGTCCAGACGGTCTGCTTGCTACCCTCGATATGCAGTTCGAGTGCCACCCAGGACGCTTCCCCACTGCGCGCTCTCGGGTAGCACAGCTCACCTCCCTGCTCTCCGGACGCGCGGCAGAGTGGGCTGCTGCGCTCTACAACTCCAAATCTCCGGAGTGCAGCGACTACGCTGCATTCGTGGCCGCTCTCAGAAAGACTTTTGTTCCACCCAGCAGCGAAATGGGGGCAGAGACACGACTCTTAAAACTCCGCCAGAAGGAGCGCTCTGTGTGCGCATATGCGTCGGAGTTCCGCACCATCTCCGCCAAGCTGCGGTGGGATGACTCTGCCCTCCGAGCCGTCTTCTTGGAGGGACTGGCAACCTACATCCGGGATGAGATGGCGGGAAAGGAGCTACCCCAGACCCTGGATGAAGTTGTGGATCTGGCGTTGCGCATGGATCAGCGGGTTTTGGTTCGGCCCAAGCCTCTCATTCGCCCATCCAGGGCGCCTGGACTTTTTCCTCGTCCCCCCACGCCTACTCCCGGACCCGTTGCCACTGAGGAGCCCATGCAACTGGGCCACCTTCCTCCGGAGGAGAGACAGCGAAGGTGGCGCGAGGGCCTCTGCGCCTATTGTGGTTCCCCCGACCACAGACGCATGAACTGCCCCCTCCGTTCGGGAAACGAAGGAACCCACTGAGTCTCGGGGTCGCTCAGCCTGGGTCACCTCCAACCCCTGCCCTTTCCAATCGGCTCCTTCTGCACGTCACCCTCCAATATGGCGAGACCTCGCTCCAGATGCACGCGCTGGTGGACTCGGGGGCCGCTGACAATTTTATGGATGTGGATCTGGCTGAACGCCTACGGATCCCCACTACCCCCTTGGAGAGGGTTGTACCAGTGACCACGGTGGACGGCAGGCCCCTCCAGCCTTACCCTGTCCAAAACCGAACGCAGTCTCTCCAGATGACAGTCCAGGGCCACCGGGAGACCCTCCATTTCCTGATTATCCGTGCTCCCTCCTCTCCTCTAATCCTGGGGTTTCCCTGGCTCCGCCTCCACGACCCACGTATCTCCTGGTCCCAAGCTCGCCTTCTGGAATGGGGGGCCCAGTGCCGGACCCACCTCTCTCCTCCTCCACCTCGACCTGACTGCCCGGAAAGTGGATCCGGTTCAGCGCCACCCAATCTGCCACCGCCCTATCGGGATCTGGCTGCGGTGTTCGATAAGCAGCGAGCCACCGCACTGCCGCCTCACCGTCCATACGACATGGAGATCAAGCTCCAGCCAGGAACCATTCCACCCCGGGGGCGCCTTTTTTCTCTCTCCCCCGCCGAGTCCAGAGCTATGGAGGACTATATCGACCAGGCCCTCCAGCAGGGTTTCATCCGACCCTCGTCGTCCCCAGGTGCTGCAGGCTTCTTCTTTGTGAGGAAAAAGGAGGGTGATCTCCGCCCCTGTATTGACTACAGAGGACTGAACAAGATCACAGTCAGAGATCGCCATCCTCTGCCGCTCCTCACGTCCGCCCTGGATGCCATCTCCCAGGCGCGGATTTTCACCAAGCTGGACCTCCGGAGCGCCTACAACCTGGTCCGTATCAAAGCTGGAGATGAGTGGAAGACGGCGTTCATCACCCCCACCGGTCACTGGGAGTACCAGGTCATGCCCTTCGGACTGTGCAATAGCCCCGCCGTTTTCCAACGCTTCATCAATGATGTCCTCCGTGACATGTTGGGACGGTGGGTGTTTGCCTACCTGGACGACATCCTGATATACTCCAAGTCAGAGGCTGAACACCACCACCATGTTTGCGCGGTCCTGACCCGGCTCCTGGACAACAACCTGTTCTGCAAGCCCGAGAAGTGCTCCTTCCACCAGGGGTCCGTTTCATTCCTGGGCTACCTGATCTCGGATCAGGGTCTAACCATGGACCCCCAGAAAGTCCAGGCAGTTAAGGACTGGCCCCTACCTACCAGCCTAAAGCAACTGCAGAGTTTTCTGGGTTTCTGCAACTTCTACCGTCGATTTATCAAAGACTTTAGCACCATTGTAGCACCTCTCACTTCTCTCACCCGACCGAGCCCTCCTGGTCAACCGTTCCGGCTCACCCCAGACGCCGTTCGGGCCTTCCACTACCTAGTCGCTCATTTCACATCGGCTCCTATCCTGCGCCACCCGGACCAGGCAGTCCCTTTTGTGGTCGAGGTCGACGCCTCGGATGTCGGCGCCGGCGCCATCCTGTCCCAAGGCGGCCCCGACGACAGGCTACATCCCTGCGCCTACTTCTCCAGGAAGTTCTCCACCACCCAGCAGAAGTACGGCGTGGGGGATCGTGAACTGCTAGCCATAAAATGGGCGTTGGAGGAATGGAGGCAGTGGCTTCTGGGCACCACTCAGCCGTTCACCATCTGGACTGACCACCAGAACCTAACCCACATACGGTCCGCCAAGCAGTTAAATCCTCGCCAGGCACGCTGGGCCCTCTTCTTCGAACCCTACGAGTTCCATCTCGCTTATCGCCCCGGGACAAAGAACCAGAAGGCGGACGCCCTCTCCCGCCAGTTCACCCATTCAGCGCCCACGTCCGAGCCGGCGCCCATCCTCCCGGAGCACCGTTTTGTGGCCCACCTTGGGTGGCCGTTGGAGGAGGCCATCCAAAACGCCCTCCAGGGTGACCCAGCGCCACCAGAGACCCCCGCCGGTCGGCTCTACGTCCCCTCGGCCTGTCGCAGTGAAGCGTTGTCCTGGGCCCACTCATCACGCCTGTCTGGTCACGCAGGCTTCTCTCGGACTCTCAGGTTCCTTAAACGGGCTCTCTGGTGGCCACGTATGGAGAGGGATGTTAAGGAATACACGAGCGCTTGTGACGTCTGCGCCCGCTCTAAGGCATCCACCCAGGCTCCGGTTGGCACCCTCAGACCTCTTCCGGTGCCCAGCCGCCCCTGGTCCCATGTGGGGCTGGACTTTGTCACGGGTCTCCCGCCGGTCAACGACCTCGACACCATCCTGACGGTCACTGACCGGTTTTCCAAGGCTGTTCACTTCATCGCCCTCCCGGGCCTCCCCTCGGCCCGACGCACTGCAGAACTGTTTCTGGAGAACGTGGTGCGCCTCCACGGGTTCCCGGTAGACGTGGTCTCGGATCGTGGTCCCCAGTTCACGGCCCGTTTCTGGAAAGCCTTCTGCCATCTAGTGGGAGCCTCTGTCAGCCTGTCTTCGGGCTACCACCCACAGACCAATGGTCAAACGGAGTGGGCAAACCAACAGTTGGGCCGGTACCTCCGCTGCTTTGTTTCGGCGCAGCCCTCGCAGTGGCCTAAGTACCTCCTCTGGGCGGAGCTGTCTCATAATCTCCACACCTCCTCGGCCACTCAGATGTCCCCTTTCGAGGTCTGCTATGGCTATCAGCCCCCGGTCTTTGCCCACCAGGAACCCGAAGTCGCGGTGCCGGCCGCTCAATCCCTGGTGAGGCGCTGCAAAAATGCATGGATCAAGGCGCGGGCCTCCATCACCCGGGCCAATGCCCGTTACTCCCGCCAACACCTCCGCAGGCACCGCCCAGGCCCCTCCTATGCTCCAGGGGACAGGGTCTGGGTGTCCACGGCAGGCCTCCGGGTCCGCGCCGGTTCCAGGAAGCTCGCTCCCCGGTTCCTCGGACCCTACCCCGTGCAGAAGGTAATCAACCCGGACACGTACCGGCTGCGGCTGCCTACAAGCCTTCGCGTCCATCCCACCTTCCACACCTCCCGGCTCAAACCTTATGTGGAATCCTCACTCCTGCCGCCTCGGGCTCCGGCGCCTCCGCCGGCCCGCTTCCTTGACGGTGAGCCCATCTACACCGTCCGGCGCATTCTGGACGCTCGCCGCCGGGGTCGGGGTTGGCAGTACCTTGTGGATTGGGCGGACTACGGCCCAGAGGAACGCTCCTGGGAGCCGGCCCGCTCCATCTTGGACCCTGCCCTCATCTCGGACTTCTGGGCCCACCGAGGTGTCCCGGGGACTTCTGGAGCCGTCCCTGGACCGGGGGGTCCTGTCAGAGTCCAAGGCCCCAGGCCGGCGTCTCCCAGCTGACCGGCTTCTGTCTCGGACCATTACCCAGCATGCCCCTCGCGGGGATTCCCTCCACGTTGCACCTGCGTCATCCATGTCTATATAAGGAAGACGCAACACCGGCTCTTCACTCAGTCAGCGTTCCACCGTGTTCCATGATCAGCGTATTCAGAAGCTAAGACAGTTAAACCTCCACCTTTCTAACTCAGACCTCATCCTCCCGTCAGCCTTTTCAGCATCGCTTGCAGCCAGCAGTCTCTAATAAAAGCTCTTACTCCCGAACCCAGTCTTCGAGTCTGACAAAATCAGTAGAGTTAGTAATCACTTTCATGTCAATGTACCCCTAAAGAATTATGATTAGTAAAGATAAAAAAAAAAAATTTTGGACAACAGTACTATGTGGCTTAACCCACTCACTGTTACCTGACCGTTCACCTGACTCCAGGAGCCCACAGCATGTCCGTCTCAACACACTCTAAGTCTGCACGTGATGTATAACATGAAAGACAACCATGCACACTCACAAACAACCAAATTTGTGTAACCTGAGATAGAAATCTGTGGAACTAACGAGTCTGGTAACCGGGATCCTCCACCTTCTACGTCTCGGATGTCGGAGGAGGAGGAGGAGAGGAACTCACCGGCCCCGGCGCAGTCGCCTGGGCAGCCGGTGTTTCACGACGCGGTGCCAAAGCCCGAGCCAGGCGTCCATTAACATCACCGATCGATGTGTCCAGAAGTTTCAATTCGGCGAAGAACCGACGGTGTTGTAAAACGAACATAGTACAGGTTAAGCAGATGTTTATGCCTATAATGAATATCACCACAGAGTCAGCGGAGAACCAGGAGTAAGACACTGGTCGAAACTGAAGGTCGGGATCCGACGACAGCTCATGCAGCACTCCCACAGCACTCATGTTCACCACACCCACGCGAACCACGGTCGGACCGTCGAACGTCACCCGATCCACCGTCGCTGGAGAGAGAGCAAAAGAGATGTTATCATAGAAAGGAGAGGACTCCATTTCTGACCTATGCTCACCAGGATCCAAATGATATAGAGAGACCTCACCTACGTGGACCATAGCACCACGTGGAACCGTTACCCATAAGGTCTCAGATGGTAGCTCCACTGTTGTAGACACAGAACCCTCAAAGCAAACTTCAGCTCCTCTAGCAGGGGTGTTAAGTAACCAACGGTCGCCAACGATAACAGCTTTACTGCTCATCACATGTGAACGTGGAGTCACCGTCATAGGACATTTAGACTTATCTGACAACTCATCAATGCCACACACGACAAAGGCCTCCCTATGCATAAAAGGCGTGCCTGGACACATAAAGTGCAGACCACGGTTGAGAGAAAATGTGCTCAAGTCCAGTACCAACCTGACATGCGGCGCGCGGTCCTGATACGCAATGACCGGAGGCGTATGCAACTTGACATGAGAGTTATGAACCCAGTTACCGACATTCACCACACCAAGGGGGTTCTAGGACCTGACACTCCTGGCTGGCTCGCCAAAATGTAGTGGAAAATAGTGTATATATTTTTACTCTGTAATTAGATCCAGATATTATAATCAGAAGCAGTTGTTTTTATCATCGGGGAGTTTACTTAAACACTTTGTACTGACTGAGAGACAAGAAAAGAGAGAGTTGGGATCGTTTAAGAATCTTTAATTTCTATAATTATGAATTCCAACAATCTACCAGGACTTACTTAATAATGGATGCATATGGATTTGAATGTTATAGTGTTGGTGCGTGTGTGTGTGTGTGTGTGTGTGTGTGTGTGTGTGTGTTCAGAATCTCTTGGCTGCCGTAGGTGGATCTGGTTGTCTGATGTTATGACTACGGACCACGAGGCTTCAGAAGCTTATGACATGAGCCGCCATCTTGTGCCGTGACTACGTACCTATGGAGTCTCCCGTGGTCAGATCAGGAGTGTCAGGTCCTAGAACCCCCCTTGGTGCTGGGCTGATGAAACAGTGGTGCAGCACGACAAACCAGTCTACGGATAGCTCCGGCAGTAGCAGCAGATCTCGGCGGGTTCAGCTTTTCTTGTGAAGGAACCGTCGTCTTGTTGTTCAAACGACAGAAATTTCCAGCTTGACAGTTCTCAGCTTAAAGTAGAAAGTGCATCTGGCCAGGCTGCACCTCTCTTAGCGGTGATGGATCAAGAGCTGGTTGAAAACTACGTTGAGTCTATGATGTAACTCCTTTGGAACTCAGATCGAACAGAACTGAGGCTAAGATGGAACTGAGGATAAAATGGCGTTGCCTTGTTTTATATCCCTTAGTTGTTTATAAATCTTAGTAAATCTTAGTATTGGACAACTTAAGTAAACAGCCCAGATTCTGCCCTACGACAGACGAAAGTTCTGATTGGATGAGAGCAAATGTGTCATGCGTTTCTATGTTATGTTGATCAGTCTGTCTGGTGCAGAGTCCTGTTTATTCATTAAACACATAAATCATGACATCTTTACTTCACAGATCAGTCACCTGATTATTATTGATCAACATATGTTTTGATTAGCTTTATTACAAATAAAGTACTTTGATTAATTAATGGAAAGCGTTCTTCTTCTCTTCTTCTGTCTCTTCTCCTGGAATGTAAACATACTGAAACAAGCACCCGACCTTGGCGATTCCTACACGTTGTTACTGTGTAAAGGGGCAGCTGTTAAGGGCAGACAATTAGGATATTCATAACGCTTTGAGTGTGAACCTTTAGTCAAAGCATCTGGTTGGAAAGCCTCATTGCTTCATGAGGCTTCAGCTGGCCACCACTGTGCATTATGTGTGTACATCAGCATCATCTGTGCCATGTGAGAGGGTCATTTCCAAGGCAGGGGAAACTTTAAAGAAGAAGAAGTTCATCTGAAACCAAACATTGCGGAGCGCTTTATAAAGCTTCAAGGCCACATCGCTACTTTTAATTTAAGCAACAACAACTTTGATCAAAAACCCAATTGTATGTGTGTGTGTGTGTGTGTGTATACAGGTCACAGGGGTGTGGCTAAAGGGGGATATCAGAAGGTTATGCCACCATTATGTATATTGATTTCTCTGTGGGCTCGTTCTAACCTTAGCCCTTATCAGCCTTTATCCTGGAATTCATCAAATCATTTTCATTTCCTCTTCACTTTTTTCATATTTTCATGCTGGATGCTGTTGAGTAAACTTCTATCTGTAGCACAGAGCTGCCACTCTGGAGCTGCCGATCAGTAGAAGAGAATAGCTCTGTGTGTGTGTGCGTGGTTGTGTGTGTGTGTGCGTGCGCGCCTGTCACATCAGAGCTCTCTTGCCCTGGCGAGCAGACAGCTGCTCAGGGGAGAAATTAGTGTGTGTGTGTGTGTGTGTGTGTGTGTGTGTGTGTGTGTGGCACAAGATTATGAGGACACACACAGCAAATTAATAAAATAATTGTTGTTCTGAGTCTACAAAAGCAATTCATCTCCGCCTTTGTTTACTTTATAATATAATGGAGGACACCGCAGACTTTCCAGCGCGTATTAAACGCCACCCACAGGCTCGGGGATTTCCGCATTCCTGAGAAGTCCCTCAGATTTATATGTGAACACTACACCGCCCATTTGAGACCAAACTCACGCCATCCGGCCGACCGTGCCAACGCTAATGTGTAAGCGCCATTAGACCCAAATGTCCAGTCGAGTCTACATGGGCATCAACTTCCTCTCATATGACACTGAGGGGTCATGTGGAGCAGTTAAATGACAAATGACCTGCACTTGTATAGCGCATTTCAGAGTCAGAGGACTCCAAAGCACTTTACACTACAGTGCATCATTCATCCATTCACATTGTAATGTGATGAAGGAGCCATTTCTACCCTAACAGCTGTTTCCTTTTGACAGTGTCAGTGTGTCTGAAACAGCCTGAAGGTCATGCAGTCGTTTCTAAACTGTTTACATTCCAGCATGAAGACAGAAGAAAGAAGAATGAACTCTTTTCTTTTAATTAATCAAAGAACTCTATTTTAATAAAGCTAATCCATCAAAGTGTTAGTCAATATAATAAGATGTGACCGACCTGTGAAATTAAAATATTAATTATCTTATTATGATCTTAGGAATGAAGTAATGTAACTTTAAATGGTTCAACAGGACTCATTTCACGTAGTGTTAAAAAGACATGACACATTTTTTCACTGATCCAATCAGAATCTTACAGATCTGACGGAGGCGTGCTTCTGACGGTGTTTGGTAATTTTCATTCGACAATAAACCGTAACATCCGAGGTATAAAACAGATGCCACGTCAGCTCTAACGCAGTTCAAAGCGTTCCAGAGCAAAGTGACGGGAGTGGCCAATCCTGAACTTTAACTCTTCAACCGAAAGAACCTCGACAAGCTGAGAGAAAATCCAGTCGCTATAACAACAAGCAACAACAACAGCTCCTTTCAGAATAAAAGCTCCAACGACCCAGGCTGGGTCTGAACAGACGCCAGTAAAGAGTCGTGTGCCAGAAGTAACTCAAGACGGGTCTGGTCGGAACCGCGGCTGCTTCTACCGGCTCGGTTTCCAGAGAGGGTCCTGGGACCTCGACGTTCCTGATCTCACCAGGGTACTTCCGCCAGGCAGGTAGGCGCGACTTGATGGTGTCTCATGCAGTTCTGAAACGAACCCCAGCTTATTCCAAACCAACATCTTCAGTTCCTGTCAGAACTAATTGCTTCTTTGGATTTGCGGGTTCTGATTTACATGACATGTCATCCATTCACCGTCTCATCCAGCTTTAGTCACACTATACACTTAGTTCTTAAATAAGCCTAGTTTAATTGTTGGTAATAAAATTTCATAACTTTTAAACTTGACTCTCTCTATTCTGTTGTCTCTGAGTGAATTCATAACCGTTACATAATCTCTGCATTAAAAAGATCCGATCTTCTGGTTTAAATAACCCCCGATCCGTGAGGCGGATTTCACATTTCCTATGGAATCCCACGCCTTATGGTTCATTAAATAAATTGTAAGAACCTCTCATTTTTCCATTAAAACATGCTGATGGTGATGAGCTACAGTAGCCACAGCTGTCCTGGGGCACACTGAGAGAAGCAAGGCCTTCCAAACAGTGGCACCACCGGCCCCTCTGATCACCACCAGCAGACAAGGTGGGTTAACTGTTTTGCCCAAGGACACAACAGCAGAATTCTCTGCCAGAATCAATCCTACAACCAGGGGGGCTGCCAGAGATTTTAGGCCCCATGAAAAAACATCAAGTTGGGCCCCCTGGGGGCTCGTCCATAGCTGGAGCTGGGGTTCCACCCTCCCAGAGTCAAAGGGAGAAAAATATATAATATATACTTTATATTAGTGTTTCAGTTTTGCTTAATTGTGTAGGTCTACATGCATTCTTACTTATTTACATATCATTTTCACCAGCTGTCTCTCATTAAACATTGAATTCCCTTCAACATAATTAGCAATATCACTGCTGGAAAAAGCAGGAAATGCACATGCTGAAAGGTGTAAGACTGACAAAAATGAAGGATTCACTGCTCACAAGGTGACTTCTTTATTAAGTCTCCATGGCATCATCATAGACACAAAATGAATAAGCACACATTTCAAACCGGAGTCAGTTAGGGTTACATAAAATTTTAAAGTTGGACAACTTTGCATGAATACGTATATAAGTTTAACCCAATTTTCTCAACAACAACAAAAAAAAAAAACCCAGCTAAAAATATATTCAGCCTTGATTGTACACAGAAAGATTTATTATTTACATTGATATAATTAATAATGCTCGATAACGATCAATACTAGATTTCATATTTTATTGTGTTCAATGTTATATTAAATTTATTTATTACAATTACTAACAGCTTTTGTTTCATTTTTGCTCTCTGATGAATTATTTGGAAATGACTGATTTTTGGTTTGTGTCCTAAAAGCTACATAAACGAATTACATCTTGTAAAACCTCCCATAATTCAGTCAGATTTGAAACATTTCATTTCAAGGTGTTTAGTAGATGAAGAGGGGTTTTTTTCTTGTATGGTGCCTTCAAAAAGGTGCTTCACAGTAATAATCTCACAGTAATTTATGTTACATTAACAGACTAAATAACAATGCTTCAACCTGCCCAGCATCCAAAACAATCTATACGTTTTTACTGATATATATATATATATATATATATATATATATATATATATATATATATATATATATATATATATATATAATTATCATTGTGTGGAAAAACAATGTGTTTATCACCAAAAATAGTCTTTTTATATTAATTTGTAATAGTGCTGATAGAGAAGAGAGCCGTAAGTGATTCCCAAAGACCCCCTTAAATGAGGCAGCTAGCTAACATGCTACATTGCTCACCTTCTTGAGGTTCATTGGGTTGTGAGGGGACACCTCAGAGACAAGGACAGCAACCCATTTACCACAATTAGATGAAACACAGTTCATCTCACTGTGGATATCAGCAAACAGGTTTAATTTAACCACTCACTAACTAAACCCACCTTTCTTTGAGAAAAAATGTGTGACATACTGACGCCCTCTCTTCTGCCTGTCCTCTTTCTCCTTTCTTTCCTTTTCTTTGTTTTTACAGACATATTTTCACTGCAGCCTTGACGCACTCAGCTGTCTGACTGCTGCGTGAGCTTGTTACGACACCTAGGTTTTACAATGGTTGGTCGTATTATTATTACTGTTTAGTCAGAATTTTTTCCCCTGTTTTGGTAGTTTTCTTTCCATTGTTTTGTTTTCTTTTGGAGTGACAACACCAGACCCAGATACAAGATGGCTGCCTCCATGCTACGCGCCCCTTGGCCAGGTGGACTGTGCCATTTGAGGCTGTTGGGGGGGGGGGGGTGTCAAATTAATTAGTCAAAATAAAGTAGGGGCCTCTGAATAAATATACATTTCATAAAGACTAAAATATTTTTGTTTAATTTTTTTAAAAAGTAAGAAATAAATTAATGCCTGATAAAATACAGAAACTGTTCACAGAGAGAGAAGGAGGATATAACCTGAGAGGAACACTAAACTTAAAGATACATAAGTTTAGAACAACATTAAAACAGATGTGTATCACAATAATTGGGGTTAAATTATGGAACAATTTAGAAGAAGAAATTAAAGTAAGTACAAATATAAATGTGTTTAAAATGAATTATAAAAAACATATTCTGAACAAGTATATAGTAGAAAATAGATGATTTATGTGAGTGTCCTTTATTCTAAGGAAAAGTAAATTGTATCAATTGTAAAAAGATGTTTTTTTTTTCTTTTGTTGTTTTTTTTCCATATAATTTGGTGGTTTTTGGTGACTTGTACCATTTTGTTTGTTTTAATGTCGGTTTTGTGTTAGATTTAGTAAACAAGTAAAAATTACTTGTATAAAGGGGTAGGGACATATAAGTTTCCACTTCAGCCTACTCCTTTTCAAACACAGAAGAAGGGATGATATGTATTTTTTCTGTTTGTGGTATTTTTTTAAAAAAATGTATGTTTTCTTTGTTTGAAATAAACTAAACTAATTTTAAATGAGAAAAAATACTGCAAAGTAAAGTACTTGTGGTTTTTAAACTTAATTTTTTTAAATTCAACTTTGAAACATTTTTGGGCCCCTGACAGCTGTGGGCCCTTAGAATCTTCCTAATCTTTCACCACTTTATGGTGCCCCTGCCCACAACCCTCTGATTGCTGGACAACTCGCTCCACCTCCTGAGCTACTGCGGCCCTTTACTAAATTTCTGCTTCTTCCATCTTAGAAAGATCCCTAACCTGAGACTACTGCTCTCTAGGACAGAATTAGAAGTCTTGCTCTTTTGGGCTAGAATGAAATAAAATGAGCTCATCGCCTCATCGTCCTACAGTTTGTTTTTAGAGTAAGAGAGCTGCATCCTGTACAAGACACAATAAACTCCAATTAAAACAAGGTAGCCTTAAGACCGGTGTGAGGTACTGTCTAATGAGAATGATGTGATATAGTTTAGGCATGAAGACAACCCTTACTATTACAAAGTAAAAACATGGCATTCCTGTTTATTTTGTGGAATGTCAATTTTAGCCTGAAAGTCCATTCTTTGCGCAGTCTTTAAAACACAAAAGATACCTCAATTTGACGTCTCTTATTATTCCTACATGTCCAGCTGCTCCTGCATATAATTCGCCCACTCACAGGAAAACGATGAGTCAGGCTAAGGTAAGCCGTGCACACTTAATGTTGAATACAGCAAACCTGGCTGTTACACTTGAAGACTGTTTTCAGTTCACCAATCATATTTTGGCATTTTCCTGACACTACACACACACACACACACACACACGCACACACACACACACATACAGCACTCTTGGCTTGCAGAACTATATGGACAGTCTTGTGTTACATGATTATGTAGAGTTCTAGTTTAAACTACAATGGCAAATCTGCAAAACATTTTTCATGCCTATTAAAGGTTGGTTTATGCTTGACGCGTCCGTGAGGTTCGCACGGCTCCGCGCTGCGAAATTGCGTCATTTTAACAACCGCGCCCCTCCACCGCGTCTCCGCACGGCCCAAAATTTCCGCAACGCGCACCTAGGAAATTTTCTAACCACGCGGACGGTCGGATGCGGAAAAACATGGCGGACCGGCAAGAACTAGTATGGCAGAGGTTCGTAAATACAGACATTTGTATGATTCAGCTCTCAGAGATCAACGTGATCAACATGTTGTTAATAATTCTTGGAGAGAAATAGCTCGCACTGTCGGAAAAGACGAGGACACTGTTAAGAAAGCTGAAATGCCATGTTGTTAACAACAATAATTTTTACTTCTACTATGGTGTAGTGTTGGATGCATGCCGTAGAGCTCCATGCTGCCCCGTTCAGTTTGGGAGAATATTGGCTCACCGCAGATGAGCCGCACGAACCATAAACGCTGCAAATCCAGCCGCGAGCCACATCACCAAGCGGAAAGTGAATGTGTCAAGCATAAACCAAGCTTAACAGCATTTCGCATTGTATATGTGAATATACAATAAATATTATACTATAATAGCTGTAAATACTTTGTGGAGATTACAGAAAAAAGGACAAAAGAGAAGATACTCTCTTGCATTTGTCTAAAAACCTCAGCTGATACGAACTGGACCATCCGGTTGTCCGTCTTCACCGAACTGCGGCACTCCTACATGTACCTGGGTCCTCCATTCATTACGCACTAGAACACCACTGGTGTGAGAAGTTCTCCGCTCAATAACATCAGAAAAGAAGAAGCAGCCAGTTGCTTCCACTTTAGGACAAACTAGAGTCCCAAAAACAAAAACAAAATCAGAGGTGTCGGAAAACAAAAGACGTCTGGACCTAAAAAATGGCGACTGGTGTTTAGCCCTCTTTGTTTACTGTGGCAACGCACGTTCTGCCGTGGCCTGGGGATGATGGTTAATGGGAGGGGTGACCTGAAAACTGCCCGTTTTCCCTGACCGGTGAAGCGGTAAAACACACATGCCGGGACGTTCCAGTAAAATAACCCTGAAATACCAAAGGTGGAAACACACCTGATGTTAAAACATCAGACTAAATCTGGTTAGGGTCTTTGTGAGGCTCCTCGTTACATGTGATGGAGATTAGTAGAGCCACATTGGAACTGTGGACCAGCTCTATACCCTTGCAAGGGTGATGGAGGGGGCATGGGAGTTTGCCCAACCAATCCACATGTGCTTTGTGGATTTGGAGAAGGCTTATGACCGTGTCCCCAGGGGCACCCTGTGGGGGACGCTCCAGGAGTATGGGGTGGGTGGCTTTCTGTTAAGGGCCATTCAGTACCTTTACCAGAGGAGCGTGAGTTTGGTCCGCATAGCCGGTAGTAAGTCGGACCTGTTCCCAGTGAGGGTTGGACTCCGCCAGGGCTGCCCTTTGTCACCGGTTCTGTTCATCACTTTTATGGACAGAATTTCTAGACGCAGCCGTGGTGTGGAGTGTGTCGAGTTTGGTGGCAGGAGAATCTCGTCTCTGCTTTTTGCGGATGATGTGGTCCTCCTAGCTTCATCCAGCTCTGACCTTCAGCTCTTGCTGGGTAGGTTCGCGGCCGAATGTGAAGCGGCTGGGATGAGGATCAGCACCTCCAAATCTGAGACCATGGTTCTCGACCGGAAAAGGGTGGCTTGCCACCTCCGGGTCGGGGGAGAGGTCCTACCTCAAGTGGAGGAGTTTAAGTATCTCGGGGTCTTGTTCACGAGTGAGGGTAGGAGGGATCGGGAGATCGACAGGCGGATTGGTTCGGCGTCTGCAGTGATGCGGACGCTGAGCCGATCTGTCGTGGGGAAGAGGGAGCTGAGCCAGAAAGCCAGGCTCTCGATTTACCGGTCGATCTACGTCCCAATCCTCACCTATGGTCATGAGCTTTGGGTAATGACCGAAAGAACGAGATCGCGGATACAAGCGGCCGAAATGAGTTTCCTCCGTAGGGTGGCCGGGCTCAGCCTTCGAGATAGGGTGAGGAGCTTGGACATTCGGGAGGGACTCGGAGTAGAACCGCTGCTCCTCCGGATCGAAAGGAGCCAGTTGAGGTGGTTTGGGCATCTGGTCAGGATGCCTCCTGGACGCCTCCCCGGGGAGGTGTTTCGGGCATGTCCTGCCGGCAGAAGCCCCCCGGGTCGACCCAGGACACGTTGGAGAGGTTACATCTCCAATCTGGTCCGGGAACGCCTTGGGGTCCTGCCGGAGGAGCTGGTGGACAAGGCCGGGGAGAGGACGGCCTGGAGCTCCCTAATTGGGATGCTGCCCCCGCGACCCGGACCCGGATAAGCGGAGGAAGACGAAGACGAAGACACATTGGTTTTGAGAATGTAAAAAAGTTTGAAACAAAATATTGTTAGTTTATTTTTGTTTGTGGCAGTCGGTACAAGGGGGACCTATGCTCTGGTGGAGTTTGGTCAATGAGAAAAGTAAAAATTGACTGCACCAGGGGTAAGCAACCCTTGAAGATGGCACTATAAACTTCTGGAAGGACTTATTTGGTTAGTACTAAGAGTGAATCAGTTTCACGATTGCCTACATAGATAGTGTCATCATGGTCCAGTCACATTTTGATTGGGGTGGGAACTGATACATTTTTATCAATAGCAATGCCATTGTTGATTCTGTCTATCAATCCAATTCCATCATCACTTCCGGAGTAGTTCAATAGGGGGTAAAAAATGTATTGCACAAGGTCTGCAATATAACTGTCAGTTTATTGATGATAAACAATCAATTGTACCTTTTATCGTTTGAAAAGATCTTTCCAGATGTTCTCTTTTATGTTCCTTGTGAAGGCAGAGCCATCTTCTTGTACAGTGTAGTGTTGCTGTAGCTTTTGCAAGATGGGAAAAATCTCACCACAGGTGGGACTTTTGTCACTGGAGTGCTAGTGTGAAGGTGTGTACATAAGGCTAAAGCTGGATTTATACTTCTGCGTCAGCTCCATGAGGGAGAGACAAGCAAGCACGGACAAAGTAATTTTGCCCTCATACTTCTCTGTCTCCTGGAAAACGTTGCAAAGCAATTCCCCGCCAGGACAACAGAGGGCGTAGTCCAGAGCGAGTCGAAAACATTCACTTTAAGTTATCATGTATTTAGTGTACAAATGCTTCTGCATATTCACAATGTTCCCTTTATTTGATGAAATATCCACTTTGTAAGTATTGCAAGTTGCTCTGCTGTCAATACTTATTTTTTGCACAATTGTTCAAATAAATGATTTAAAAACCTTACATTCCTGGATTTTTTTACATTATGTCTCTCACAGCAGAAATGTATTTATGATGAAAATTACAGACTTGCACAATCTGTGGCTGCCAAAAACTCTTTGCCCCACTGTAGATATATTAACTCATAAAATGGGATACTGCATCATGTTGGTGTGTGTGTGAGACTGCTGTTGGTGCACACACACATAAGTGAATCTTTAGCCCCAAAGGCTTATATGCAGGCTGATGGACAAGACAGGGGGAGCGATGGGAGAATCAGGGGAAGGCATCAGGGTGTGAATGCTAATAGTCTCCTAGATGAGACTTCCATAGCATCTCTGCATCTTATTTATTCATTGTCCTCACCTGACTCCACTTATTTGTACTCCTCTTTTACATTCCTTTTTAGCTTTCAGCTCTCATCTCCCACCTCTGCCTCTCTGATTCTTCCTTCATATCACTCCCACCGACTCTCTTTATGTATTTTTGCCTTGCTCTATACTTCATCTTTCCTGCTCCCCCCCCCCCCCCCCCCATTTGTTTTGTCTCCGTCCATCAACAAACACATTAAACATGGTTGGAGAAAAAGGAGCAACTTACAGTTGAGGGATGTGCATTCACATCCAGGCCTTAAAATCTGCAGAAATTACAAATGGAAGTGTGTGGGTTATATGCATTTCTGCCCTGACAGGACGCTTTACAGCAATCTCCAACGCTGCAGGCACTGAGGAGAGAGTGGGGGAATGTGCTTGCCACTGCAGTAAATGAAGAAAAAAAAAGTGCAGCAAAAGTTGCTGAGGCACACAGAAGAGAGGACAGAAAAAAGTCTTATTCTTAATTGAAGCCTCTGCTTCTCCCTCTTCTAGCATTAACCAACTTCTGTTTAATTCCTAAAATAAACATTAGTCTTTTTCCATTTTAAGATGTTAACATGTTGCGTTCCCAATTTGATTCAACTGGTCTCCCACAATATTAACAATTTAACTTCCCGGTTGTGATGCTGTTATAATTATTTTTAACGGATCATTTATTTAAATATTCATCATGTTTTCTTTTGCAAGACGCTTTGTTGTTGTGACAGTAAACCTTTAGTCATCTGTTGTCACTAGTATTAAAGTGGCAATGTGTATTTGTCCTGGCAATAGGGGGCAGTACATACCTAAATCAATGCAAGCAAGTGGTATTTTTGTGTTCTAGTAAGACCTCACCAATGGATGGCTATTAGGATCAAAAATCCCTAGGAGCGCATATTTTGAACGAGTAGTTCAACATATCGTTCAACCTCCAGCAAAATGGCAAATGGCCTGTATTTGATATAGTGCCTTCTAGAGTCCTGAAACCCCCCAAGGCACTTTACAACACAATCAGGCATTCACCCATTCACACACATATTCACACACTGGTGGTGATGAGCTACGATGTAGCCATGGCTGCCCTGGGGCGCACAGACAAAGGCGAGGCTGCTGAGCACTGGCGCCACCGGACCCTCCGAACACAACCAGCAGGCAAGATGGGTTAAATATTTTGCCCAAGGACACAACAGCAGCATTCTCTGGTCGGACCCGGGATTGAACCTGCAACCTTCCAATTACTTGACAACCCACTCTACCTCCAGAGCTACCGCTGTCCCAAGCACATCAGACTCTCGTTCATCTCTGGCAATGAGTGAAGAGGTAAATGTGTAAAACAACGTTTATGAATTGCAAAAGTTTTGTAACCTCTTTTTACAAATTAGTAAATGCGTTTTGTCCTCAAAGGCTCACATAGAAAGAAACGCAGAGTGTAATATGGCGTTGCCCAGAGACTTAGACCTGCTCCCATGTATTTTAGCCCCAATTTTTATGGTTATTTTTTTACGATGCCCCTAATATTTTTTAACCATGGGCATTATTTCATTTACTTTCAGCAACACTTTGATGGGTTTCGCTAGAGATTTATTGGTTAAAAACAACACAATTACTTTATTGACTTTCAGGAACTGGAAGTGAGCCACAGCCGTGTTGAGCAGAAGATGGCAGGTTTTGTAGTTTTATTTCCTGATATTCAGACATCTCACCTCTGATTGGCTAATAGACATACAACTGCAATGTTGGAGTTTTATCTCCACAAATAACACAGGCCTGAATTCTGCTGTGCGGTGTTGTCAGTGCTAATGGTTAGCATCCACTTGCCGAGACATTCCCTGCTCTCTCCTGGATGCTAAACCAGCAGCAGCCTTCCATGTCATGAGCCAAGATGGGTGAGTTCATGAATGCTAATTTGACATTATGGCGTCTATTTGCCAGGCTTTTCTTATACAAATATTTCCCGTCTCTTTTCTATTTGCATCTAATTTCACATTTAGCCTGTTAAATTCATAATGACTGAGCATATACTTCAAAATGAACAAGTAAAAGGTGTTCTGTGAGAACTTGGCCTTTTAATGGATCTTCTACTGTACAGAAATATAGAACAGTACCACTATAACTGTCTCAGTGGGGTTTTGGGAGTTTTTATTTTTTGCCCAAAGCATACCAGTGTGTATTGACACATTGCCAAAGACATCAACTATAATCTTAGAGAAGCAATAAGGAAACGAAGAGCTCCATCTCAAACTCTATTGATTTTAGTGAGCAGGTTAATGTTTAAAAGTTCATAATTCAATTCAAGTTCATTTATAAAGCACCAAATCACGACCAGAGTCGTCTCAAGGCATGTCACATAGTAAACATTCCAATATGGTTCAGTTCCAGCCAATCTGTAAAAAGTTTCCTATTGGGAAATATTTTCTGTAAATTTGACATCCATTTTCATTGTTACGCGGATGACACCCAGCTCTATGTATACTCCAAACCCTCCTCTTCACTCCCTCCTTCCTCCCTCAGCAATTGTTTTTCTGAAATCAAAGACTGGTTCACATCAAACTTTCTCAGACTTAACTGTGATAAAACAGAAATGTTACTTGTTGGCACTAAATCCTTACTATCCAAAATCCACAGCTTTACACTTCCTGTCGACAACTCCTTAGTTTCCCTCTCCCCTCTGGTCAAGAGTCTGGGTGTCATCCTCGACTCCTCACTATCCTTCCAGTCCCACATAAACAATATTACCCGGTCTGCCTACTTCCATCTACGTAACATTAACCGCCTACTCCCCTCCCTCACTACTCACTTGGTCGCCTTCCTTGTCCACAGCCTCATCACTTCCCATGTTGACTACTGCAACGCTCTTCTCTTCGGTCTTCCTAACAAATCCCTCCATAAACTCCAACTTCTCCAGAACTCGGCAGCCCGCATCATTACCAGAACTCCCTCCTTCCACCACATCACCCCTGTTCTTCAGCAGCTCCATTGGCTCCCAGTCACTTCCAGAATCCAATTCAAAATTCTGCTACATACATTCAAAGCCATCCATAAATTAGCTCCCCCGTACCGCTCAGACCTCCTTCATCCTTCAACCTCCACCCGTCCCCTCAGGTCCTCCTCCTCCATCCACCTCTCTGTCCCACCTTTCCGTCTGGTCACAATGGGGAGCAGGGCCTTCAGTCGCTCTGCTCCTCAGCTCTGGAACTCACTCCCTTCTGACCTCTGTAACATCGACTCCCTCACTCTCTTTAAAACCAGACTCAAAACCCACGTGTTCCATCTAGCAGTCCAATAATTACTCTCTTTGCTCCGATCTGTCGGTTTGTTTTATGCTGTTCTATCTTTTATTGTTGTGTATTTTCTCTGTCTGTAAAGTGTCCTTGAGTGTTTAGAAAGGTGCAGTTGAATAAAATGTATTACTATTATCATTATAAGGAACCCAGCAGGTTACATCGAGTCACTGACTAGTGTCAGAGTCTTTACAGTAATCCTCCTACTTAGCAAGCATGTAGCAACAGTGGAGAGGAAAACGTAGGGTCACGTTATGTAAACCCCGGTTCTTTGATAACAGAGTGAGGTGTTTTCACTATGAGAATCGCCGTGGCGTGACCAACTACGGAAGCTCCATTGACATCACGTCTGTCCCTGACAGACCGGCTATGCTGTGCCCAGGCTCTGCCCACCCATTATATACACATCCAACCAACCCCTCCTACTCATTCAGACGATTTCTTACCGTTAATGCAAGAAGGGAATTGTTGGTGAAACACCTCACTCTGTTATCAAAGAACCGGGGTTTACGTAACGTAACCCTATGTTCTTTTTCTAACTTCGTTCGGTGTTTCACTATGGGAGATATGGCCCACTCCCGGATTGCATGTCCATCCCAAAGCGAGCTGCAGCAAAATTCTGCGTAACCACTAAGCAGATGCTGTGCATCCTGCCTCCAGCAGTGAATGTGCCAGTGAAGGTTGAGACACATCCAGCCTGTAAAATCGCACAAAGGTTAGCGGCGTGGCCCAGCTAGCTGCTGCACAAATGTCCTGGACTGACACCTCACGAAACAGGCCCCAAGATGTGGCCATGCTCCTTGTAGAAAGAGCCCTCACATCCAGAGGGGGTTCAGCACCCTTACACCTATATGAAAGGCTGATTGCTTCTACAATCCAGTGTGCCAGTCTCTGGCGAGACACAGGTTTGCATTTATGGGCTGTGGCCCAAGAAACAAACAACTGGTCTGATTTTCTGAGACCAGCAGTCCTGTCCATATAAGCCCTTAAAGCTCGAACAGGGCAGAGACAATTAAGCTTCTGCTCTTCTGCTGAGGAAAAAGGAGGTGAGTGAAAAGCCAGCAGCTCCACAGGGGAGCAGCTATATGATGACTCCATTACTTTAGGCACAAAAGCTGGATTGGGCAGCAGACACACCTTAGTGTAACCAGGGGCCCACCGTAAACAAGAGGGACTGACTGACCATGCCTGAAGGTCACTCACTTTCTTTGCTGTAGTTAAAGCTAAGAGCAGTGCAGTTTTTAAAGAGAGAAATTTCAATCCAGCCCCATCTACAGGTTCAAAAGGATGATGACAGAGGGCCTCCAGAACAAGAGAGGGGTCTCACAGTGGTACTAGAGGCCTAAAGACTGGTAGGTTAGGGCAAGCAGCCTTCATGAAGCGACTCACTAATGGGTGTTGCCCCACTGGTTTATCACCAAACCCCACATGGTATGCAGAAATTGCAGCCAGATAAACCTTAATAGTGGAGAAAGCTTTTGCCTTGTCCATCAGACTCGGCAAAAAACAGAGTACATCCCCCACCGAACACTGAAATGGGATAACATGTGTTTCTTCACACCACACCTCAAAAACCCTCCATTTACAGCTGTAAAGAGAGCGAGTTGAGGGGGCCTTAGCATTTTGAATGGTGTCAATGACACTTGGGGGCAGGCCTGCCATGCTCACATTCCACCTCTCACGGGCCAGGCCCACAGAGACAAGCAGTCTGGGTGAGGGTGATAAATCTCTCCCCTGGCTTGGGACAGGAGATCCCTGCGGACAGGCAGGGGCCAGGCTTTGTCCCAAAGCATCTGGATTATTTCTGCCACCCACGGCTTGGATGGCCACAATGGAGCCACCAAGATCAAAGACGGCTCCCTTACTCTTATTAGAATGGAGGAAATCGGACTGAGTGGAGGAAACGCGTACAGCAGCACTCTTGGCCACTGGTGAGCCGATGTGTCGACTCCCAGAGGTGCGTCAGCGTCTGTCAGGGAGAAGAAGAGTGGGCAGTGGGCGCTTTCCCATGAGGCGAAGAGATCTACGGTAGCCTGACTGAATCTCTGTGATATTTGGTGCACCACCTGGGGGTGGAGTTTCCATTCTCCGTACAGAGGATTTCCTCTGGACAGAAGGTCTGGCCCTCTGTTCAAGCTGCCCGCCACATGTGTTGCACGGAATGAGGGGAGTCTGGAGCTGAACCACACAATTATTTCCTTGGCTAGTGAGTGCAGCTGTAGGGAGCGTGTCCCGCCCTGACGGTTGATATAACCTACCACTGTGGTGTTGTCTGTCTTCACTAAGACATGACGGTCCCTTAAGTAGGGCAGGAAGTGCTTTAAAGCTAGAAACACTGCTAGGAGTTCCAGCACATTTATGTGAACCCGTTTCAAACTGTGTGACTAAACGCCGTTCACTGCTTTCCCCATCAAGGTGGTCCCCCAACCTGTAAGGGATGCATCCGTCGTCATGGTAACTGTGGACACCACCGCCCCCAGCGGAACCCCAGTTGTGAGAACTGTTCGGTCTCTTCAAGGCTGGAGAGCCGACATGCACGCCGGAGTTATTTTCACTCTGCGGTGGAGATGGCGGCAAGAGCATGGTCTTAACAACCTCACCCACCGCTGAACATCTCTCATCATAAGAAGCCCCAGTTGCACCACAGAAATCATTGACGCCATGAGGCCGAGAAGGCGCAGGCAAAGTCTGTACGACGCACAGTTTCCTAACTGAAAACGTGCGACACACTGTGTGAAGGATGCGATCCTCTCTTCTGACAGTGAAACACGATAAGAGAGAGAGTCTATCTGAAGACCCAGATATTCTGTGCACTGTCTGGGGAATAAACTGCTCTTTGTCCAGTTTATTTTGAACCCCAGGTTGGTCAGATGGTTCAACACCATCAGCGCGTCGCTGGCTGCTTGCTCCCGGGAGGGAGCGCAAATCAGATAATCGTCTATGTAAGAGAAAATTCTGATCCCACGAGTCCTCAGTGCGGACAGCACTGCCTCCACACACTTGGTGAACATCCTCGGTGCTAATGACAGCCCGAAAGGGATGGTTTGAAACTCGTAGGCTGTGCCCTGATAGGAAAACCTGAGAAATTTCCTTTGTGGAGGATAAATAGAGATGTGAAAATAGGCATCCGCGAGATCGATCGTGACAAACCAATCTTCTGGGCGGGCAGAACGGCAAAGTGTTTTGTGAGTCAACATTCTGAAAGTGTACTTAGGCAAGTGTTTGTTTAACACATGCAGGTCGAGTATGGGACGGAGAGATTTCCCATCTTTCTTTGGAATGAGGAAGTAGCGCAAATAAAAACCCTGGTGGGCCTCGTCGCTCGGCACCATCCTGATCGCCCTTTTGTTCAACAGTGAAGCGATTTCGTTTTCCAGGATATGTGCTGAATCCTCTCTTGTCACTGACATTATTATCCCATTGAAATGGGGCGGTTTTGAGGCAAACTGAAGCCTGTAACCCCGACAAACTGTCATCAGAACCCAAGTCAGACGGAACTGCGCATGGATGCCACCTCTCGCCCCACGCCGAAAGTGAGCCGCTGTTGGGTGACGTCATCACCCGAGCAGCCTCGACTCGTCCCGTGGGAAGAGCGAGAGGACCCTCTGCTGGGCGCAGAGGGGCCTGATGGGGTTTGTTTATAATTTTTTGTGTGGAGCTGTCTGCCCTTGGCTGAATGCCTGGCTGCAGAAAATCTGTCTTTATTTTTAAACAATCCCCATGAACATTTTTGCACACATTTGGGAACAAAGTGCTTGGTGACACTGGGTTTCCTGCTGCACACACTTGTCTCTCTGAACCGAAGAGGGAGGAGCTAACAAAACTCCTGCCGGGCTGGGAACCTGAGGTGGAAAGTAACAAATTACATTTACTCACGTTACTGTAATTGAGTAGCTTTTTTGTATATTTATACTTTTTAAGTCGTTTTTAAAAGCTGTACTTTTACTTTTACTTGAGTAAGTTTTTAAAAAGAATTGTAATTCGCTACATTTTAAATCATATCCGTTACTGAGTAAAAATAAATTATAGGCTTAATAAATTAAAAATATTATGTGAAGCAGCGTCGGAACGGAAAGAGACACCTGCATGAGCGCCGCGTCTAAACCGGGGGTGTGTGGGGGTGTACACTTTAGCTCAAAGACATCAGTTCAGTCGATCAACTCGCTGTTAACCTCCTGCTCCTTACTCCAGAATACGAGATTAAATTATTACTAAAGCAGTTCAATGTAGTTAAATTAGTCATTCAAAAGATTCTAACATGCTGCGGTGTGTGTGTGTGTGAGTGATACACATATAGGACTGTATGAGACAGCATGGTTTCATCAAATCCATGCATCTTATATCTTGGCTGAAGTAACGGCTCAGGAAAATAACTTATATTTCATAAATGACGTCTCTGCAGTGTTTATGATAATGTTTTATCTTATCTTTGGTCTGGGAGGTGTAACTTATGATGATACAAGCCTTTTAATACATGTTAAAGTGTTACAAGAGGAGATGAATGCATGAATTTAAAGTTCATGTTTGGAGACCAACCTTCAGTTTGGAGGCTCACGCTGGTGAGGAGACACCGTTAGTTCTAGTAACACCTGGGCTCCCAAGGCCTGTTCTGACAGGATGGACGTTACGGGACCCTTAAGGATTCCAGTTGGATGATTGGAGGATTATTTAGGAGGATTGGAATGAACAAACTGATTTCAGTGGTGAAGGGTTAAATGAGTGAGTGAACCCACCACCAAGGATGAACTCTGTCTGCTTACTTTAAAAATCAGCTGCTCTAAATAAGCATGAAGGTCAGAGAGGAGCTCTAGGATGGACATGGATAAAGGAACTGTAATGTGGAGGTAAAGTAGGGCAGGGCCAACGTTAGCAGCTGTCATACGGTCCATCTGAAATGTTTGACTTTCATTTAGCTTGTCATGTGACAGGTAAGAGCGCAGTCTCATGTTAGAGTTTTGTCATGAGGACATTGAGATACCTCACATGCTGATGGCATCTAAAAAAATTATTTTTCTCAAAATAAAGAATAATTTGAATCACAATTGAAACTTACCATCCTAAAAAAACCTCGTCCAATCAATGTGCACGTCCTGTTCTCACTGATTGGATAGAAATCCCTCCTTCAAGCCGTGCGTGTTTGAGTGTGTGTGTGCGCACACACGAGCGAATTGTGAACTGGCGTTGTGATTTAGCACTACTTAGATGTAGCCATCCTTACGCTGACAAAAATGTAACTAAGTAACTTTTACTTTGAGTACATTTTGTTTATGATACTTTTTACTTTTACTTGAGTAAAAATGTAGGCAAGTACTTTTACTTGTAATTGAGTAAAAAATTATCAAAGTATTGGTACTCGTAATTAAGTAGGAAATTTTAGTACTCTTTCCACCTCTGCTGGGAACCACAGGAGTGTCTGAACCCTGAACACTGAGGTCTGTTTTTACCTCTGAAAACTTCCTCTTCTTTCGGAGAGGAGAAGCAAGAGCAGCTAGGTTGACTTCGTCCTCTTGCCCTCGTTGGGGTGAGACGAGCGGTTCCTGGCAGCTGCTGCTGCAAAAGAGTGCTTCCCCCACGGGCGAGGGTTCTCCACCTTGTTTGGCTGACCACCTGCTGATCGCTGTGGTCTAGCCCCACCCTGTCGACCCTTTGCCGCTGCGGCCGCCGCTGCAAACCCAGGCTTGGGTGCCTGAGGGTTATGTTTCCGAGGCAAGCAGAGATTGAAGGCCTCACCTTCCTGCTTTGTGCGGGTACTTGTCTCAGTCATCTTCTCCAAGGCAGGGCCAAAGAGACCAATGGAAGGGTCATATGCTGCATCCATGACATCAGCTTTCTGGGTGTCACCTAGGCCTGACAGGTTTAGCCACAAGGCTCTCTCACCCGAAACCGCCAAACCCATCCCACGTCCACAGCCCTGGACTGCTCCTTTAAAGGAGCGCAGGATGAGATCATTCACCACACAGATTTCATAGGAGATCATTCACCACACAGATTTCATTCCATAAAGTCGGGTTACGCGCCCCAGAGTCCAGCTGACGACCCATTTCCTCCAGGATTTCTCCTTGATAAGCTGACAAGAGAGTAACCGTGTTGGGGGAACATGTTACGTCCCTCAGCTCGCTAGGAGTGATGTGGAGGAGGGAGTAAGAGAAATAGTGTGTAGGTTTAATAATAACAGAGTAAATGTGTCTCCAACAAAGGATTTTATTAAGCAAACACAAAGAGCCGATATATACAAAAGGGAAAAAGACTAACAAAAAGTGCCAACCCAAAAAGGCTGGGAGGAGGAGAACTAACTAACTGAAATATTCTTTTACAAAAAAAAAAAACACTAAACTAACGAGAGCCGTCCTGTTGAGCAGAGACGCTCGGGGGAAATCCAGATGCGGAGTCGAAGGCCAGTCCAAAGTCGAAGTTTACCAAAAATCCTACCGAACGAGAGTCAAAACTATCAAAGCACAACTAAGCAAATCGCACGAGCACACGAGGAGAAGAGAGAAGCCTGAATACCTTCGTGCCCACACTTCCCTGTACCTTCTCCCAGACTGAGGGCAGGAGAGCAGCTTTTAACAGCTGTTGAGTGATTACCGGTGATTGTAAATGTCATCTTGGAGAGGGTCACGGGACAGTGTGGAGATGTTTAAAACCTAAATTGGCTTCACTGAAGGACTGGAATGACCAGTTACAGACTGAAGGCAGAGAGGAAAATTATCTCTGCCTGGCCCAAACAAAGACTTGTTATCCAAATCTGATGCCAAGACAGCCTTCAAGATGCCAACAACAACAACCCCCACGAAGGAAGGAATGCAGACAGATGCTGTGAAACCCCCCCCCCCCCCTCCCCTTCAGATTGTGGAATTCTGCCTAGCGAGGTCATCAACCTGCAGGGTCAATGTGCTCTGCGTTCCTCCCAAGATCTCCCTCCCACCTGTGGCCTACAGTGGTTGAGCGCCGTACATGCCGTACATGGCTGCTCTCGCTGGGGGAAACAGGATCCCAGCCCCTCCCTGCCTTCCTATTGTGATGTTGTGTTGTGTTATCTGTTGCTTATCTGTTGAGGTGTTATTTTCACAGAGCAAAGCTGCCCTCCTGGGGGGAGAGTAGCTGTGAAGTGTCTTTTTTTCCCCTCCTCCCAAATCCATTCCTCATGTTATCCTTTTCTCTCTATTAAGGTAGCGCGACTCGGTTGCGAATGACCACAGTCACCAATTCTTGTCATGTGTCTTGCCCAGTATGCCTGATCTTTGAATTGTGTGTACTGAAACTCTAATTTTCCCTTCCCTGGGACAAATAAAGCTCTTCATTTCATAAACAACTGGGCACCGGGAGACGGGCGAGGCAGAAGCCACTGAGGCCATCTTGTGGCCGAAAAGGGGCAAGGCACGTACCCCCCCCCCCCCCCCCCCCCCAAGAGAATAAATGGGGGCTGACATTTATTCATATGAGGTCTCCCGCTATCTACACATAAAACAACTAGCTAACTCATCCTGGTCTTCATGGACACGTGAAGGTGGGCTGAGATACCGCCGAAGCAGACAACACTACCCTTCATTACGTCCAACACTACAAAAAAAAGGGGGTCCACACCCAAAGGGGTGTGGATCGTTAGCCTACAAGGAAGCCTCTGGAGTCAAAACACGGGACAAAGCATCGGCAAAGACGTTGTCGGAGCCCTTCTTATGTCGAATCTCCAAGGTGAACTCCTGCAGCAACAAGGCCCACCGCATCAGCCGCTGGTTGTGGTTGTACATACGAGAGAGGAATACAAGGGGGTTGTGATCTGAAAAGACGAGAGTGGTAAATTTACTGTTCCCAACATAAACATGAAAATCCTGCAAAGCCCAGATGAGGGCTAAAGTTTCCTTCTCGGTGGTCGAATAGTTTAACTGTGCCTGGTTGAACTTCCGCGAGAAATAGCAGACAGGGTGATCAAGCCCGTCTGTATCCTCCTGGATGAGTACAGCTCCAGCACCGGTGTGGCTGGCGTCGACTTCCAGCTTAAATGGTCGAGTGAGGTCTGGAGCTGCTAAAACAGGAGCACAGCACAACAGGTTTTTCAAAGAAACAAAAGCAGTTTGACTTTCAGATGTCCACAAGAAGGGAATGCGAGGACTCAACATGTTGGTCAGAGGTTGAGCCACAACCGAGAAGTTCCGGCAAAAACACCTGTATAACCCAGCCATCCCTAGAAATCGCCGGAGCTCACGACGAGTCGTGGGAGGCAGAAAGGAAACCATGGTCTGGATTTTATCCGAGAGGTCTCTTACTTTTCCATGGCCAACTTCTTTACCTAGGTAGTGAACCGTGGCCTTTACAAACTCACATTTAGCTAAAGTCAAAGTGAGGTTAGCAGACTTGAGGCGGTTCAATACTGTGCGCAAGGTTTGAACATGACTATCCCAGGTTGACGTATAAATAACAATGTCATCTAGATATGCGCTGCAATGAGGGACCCCACCCAGAACTTGGCTTACCAGCCACTGAAAGGTGGCCGGGGCATTCCGTAGGCCAAATGCTAACACCGTATATTGCAGCAGATTATCCGGAGTCACAAAACCTGAGACCTTAAAAGCAAACGGGGTCAAAGGGACCTGCCAATAACCCTAACCCAGACACATCCAGCTGCTAATATTTATTTGTTGTTAGTGTTTATGTAGAAAGAAAATATATCTGCAGGGCTTTAGGCCTAGGGTAGTTTAATACCTCAAACCAACCCACTTTAGATCATGACCTGTTATTAATATTATCACATATTCTTTACACCAATCAGAAAATTGTGTAATATTTGCAGACATCCAAACCTTAGAAATGAAATAAAATCCATTTTAAAATACAAATGGTTAATATACTTTTTCATTAAAGACCAGTTATCTGTGAACAAGATTTTATATTTGACATCATCCAGCTTAAGCAGAGATCTGCTTATTTCTGATTTGAGTCCAAATCACAGAGCCTGAAGACAGTCAGTTACCCAATGAAGGTTTTCCTTCAGCTTCAGATACAGATATTCATGAGCTTTAATTGTTTTGTGCTCGTAATTGTCGAAAATTCTTTATACTCGTCTGAAACGAGTATCCGGCTCAACCCTAATCTGTTCCTTTGATCCCTACAACATGTTCAAGCCTTTCTAAAAGAATATTGTGATCGACTGTGTCAAAAGCAGAACTAAGATCTAATGAGACTAGAACAGACACAGGATTCTTATCTGAGGCCATGAGAACATAATTTGTAACTTTTCTCTAATGCGTTCAAACACAGATGAGGTTCTACAGTTACCTTTGATGCTGCCTCACTTACTGAGGAAGAAGAAATCGCATTAGGGAGGATGCTAATGATTTTGTTTCTGATAGAATAAATTTTACTCGTGACAAATCCCATAAAGTCATTGCTGCTGAAGGCTAAGGGAATAGATGGTTCAGAGCTATGATTCTCTGTAAGTTTAGCAATTGTACTGAAAAGAAATTTATTATTAATTTATTCTTATTCTCCTCAGTTAGCGATGAGAAATATGCGGTTCTAGTTTGCAGGGCTAATAGAAAAGGACAGAAAAGGTATAGCTGGTATTTATGGGTTGCAGTAGAAAACATTTATTTTTGGCCTCCATGTGTGAAATCCATTGAAATCAAGATTTAAAAAAATGCTACTCTTTAGTGCCATGCAGGTCAGAAAGAGTATTGCAGCTATGGTGGCCCACTCATGAGCGTGAATATATCAATTTCCAATCTCTCTAGCCTAACCCACACAAAGCATATCACTACTCGACCAGTTAAAAAAACATTTTTAATTATGGCTGTTTTATCAACCTATCAGTCCTGAAGGGAACAAGCTAGTTCGGTTAGATCTTGAAGCTGTCACGATTCACATGCTTTTATTCCTTTGTTTTTTTTAAATATCAATTGCTTTATCCATTCCCTGTATCTAATTTTTTTCTCTCTCTTGAATACAGCAAATAGTATGGTTCAAAAAGGAAATCATGCACTACTAGACTGTTCAATAAGACCCTGGTTTACAGTATAGTGAGATGTTTTCTGCAGTCAAAATAGAAGTTGATGAAACCACACACACAAAATTTAGAAATTCATAAATGTTAGAGAAGAGATTAGTTGCAAATTCTAAAATATAATATTTCAGGCACATTATTAGCAGAATTTCTCAACAGTATACCTCACATTTACTTTCCACCCTCTTGTTCCAAAGGTTTTCCATCAGCCTGTTGGGTCAAATGTGAATTCCTCCAGAAGCTAAGCTTTGCTGTAAATGTTATTGAGGAGTATCATCAAAAAGACACACAATCTATGGGGCAGAAAGAAATGCTCAACCCCATTTTGTCTGGCAACCCCTAAGCAGAGGTGACAAGGCTATTAACTGCACCAACTGTCAAAAAGATAGATGGAAACGGTTGAATATTCTGTGGGGACCACAGCCTTTTACAAGAAAACTCAGGAGGACAGACCAGAGAAAAAAGCTGACTGTGGTCTCGTGTGTTTAAATGGCAGCTAAAATTTCTGTAGGACCTGCTTCATGTTTCAAAGTACAAAAGACATATCCCATGCTAGACTTTATCACAATTACAGGGTTTCTACAGGTTTAATCAAATTAAATTCAAGACGTTTTAACACCTTTTTAAGACCACTCACATAAAAAATTAATAACTTTTTCACGGCCCTATTGGCAAAAAGAATCCGTGAACTTTTGTTCATTTATTTATTGTTTTTATTATATCTTGCCAAAACACTCGGTAGAGAAGAGTAGCAGAGAGGTTTCAACTTTCACAGAAAGGGTAGCTAGGTAACGTAAAACATGTTTACAATATAACAGCGTCAGTAGGGCTGGGTACCAATACCTGGTTTTTGATGACGGTACCTTAACAATACTTTTGTTGAAATGTTTATTTTTTAATTTTAAGAGAAGATAAGAAATTACTTAAAGGTTTTGTTTTTATTGTTTAGATTATTTTTAGGGATGCTCTGATCCGATCGTGTGATCGGAAATCGGGCTCGATCACGTGTTTTGGAAAGGATCGGAATCGGGAGAAATAAATCGGATTTAACCTTTTAAAAAACAAACATGACTTTTTAGATTCATTCTGAGATAGAGATTTTTCAATTGAATAAAAATGGTTTAGTTTTAATTTCAATAAGTCCCTCAACATCAATAATATTTGTTTCTTGCACGAAAACAACACAGTAACACAATTTATGGCAGGCAAGGACTCAAACACCAAGTGTCTCTGTTAGCAAGCCTGCTAACACAGAGCTAACGTGTCTCCTCAGGAGAGCTAAAATATCTCAGAACACACAACACGTGGAACCTTGAGGCAGATGGGCTACAGCAGCAGAAGACCACACCGAGTACCACTCCTGTCAGCTATGAACAGGAAACTGAGGCCACAATTCACAGACTCACCAAAATTGGACAATAGAAGATTATAAAATGTTGCCTGGTCTGATGAGTCTTGATTTCTGCTGTGACATTCGGATGGTAGGGATAGAATTTGGCATCAACAACATGAAAGCATGGATCCATCCTGCCTTGTATCAACGGTTCAGGTGGGTGGTGGAGGTGTAATAGTGTGGTGGACATTTTCTTGGCACACTTTGGGCCCGATAGTACTAATTGATCATCGTTGCAAAGTCACAGCCTACCTGAGTATACTGTTGCTGACCATGTCCATCCCTTCATGACCACAGTGTACCCATCTTCTAATGGCTACTTCCAGCAGGATAATGCTCCTTGTCATAAAGCTCGAATCATCTCAGACTGGTTTCTTGAACATGACAATGAGTTCACTGTACTCCAATGGCCTTCACAGTCACCAGATCTCAATCCAATAGAGCACCTTTGGGATGTGGTGTAACGGGAGATTCACATCATGGATGTGCAGCCGACAAATCTGCGGCAACTGTGTGACGCTGTTGTGTCAATATGGACCAAAATCGCTGAGGAATGTTTCCAGTACCTTCCTTAATCTGCAGTGCCATGAAGGATTAAGGCTATTCTAAAAGCAAAAGGGCTCCAACCCGGTACTAGCAAGGTGTACCTGGTAAAGTGACCAGTGAGCGTATGTTCATATATATAGGATGGTTTGCCAGGCTAGAATAATAGGGTTACTCCAGGAGAAATGTGACATTCCTGTAGGAGGTGCTGCAATTGCTACAGCTAGCTGCTGATAATGAAATAGCCTTGTTTTAGCTCTTTGCTGCCATCCTGAAACCCATGCATGAAGCTAAAGATATACTTTGACTTATTTACATTTCATTTAGCAGTTAATTCGTTAGTAGTATGTATAAAGTTATATATATTTTTTTGCCTTCTGATGGAAATAACATTGTAACGTCCAGGAATGGTCAGTTTTTACCTACATACTGACCTACATGCCACTGATCATCTGCAGACATAAATTCCATTCTCTAAGGTGGATTTTACATTCTACCTTCCAATAAGCCCAGAAGGTTCTGCAGCACTGGACACATGATAACATATTGCCAACAAACTTCCCGTTTCAAGGCCTAAGCTTCCCTTATCACTTCTACAGGATTCCTCATGCCTCTGAATAAAGTCACTATTTTCAGCTCATATGAGTTAATCAATCAATCATGAAATGAATAATATGGTTAAATGAAATGTTTTGATTAATCTGTGCTTAAATTACTGTAGTTGAAAGGAATATTATTGTGCTATGATCAGTAATGTGTGGTTTAACAAGTGAATCATTATCTACACTCAGACACAATGTTCATTAGAGAGACACAATGTTCATTAGAGATAAATTAAAGTAATTTGTGCACATAGATATTTTCTTACCCACAAATTAGAGCATCCTGTATCTGAAAGAAGGCATGATGTTTTGAGGTTTGTTTGTTAACACCCCTTAACATGGCACATCCTGATTGGCCAAGTAAGTCATAATATGAGAATATTAAAACAGAATCACTTACTGTGATTCAGCATTCCAGCGTTCGAGCATTCTGTGAGATTCAGTATCCTGTTAGTTGAGCTAACTCTGACTGCCCAACGGGGGAAAACTCTCTAACCACCACATCTCTTGACAAGCTGCCAAGAGCCTATACGCTACAGCTGACACAGCAAAACGGTTCCTTCAGCTATTCAGAAACAGCTGTTCTAGATGCAAACGATTTCATCTATCCGTTGTGATCCGGGAAACGACTCTGGACTGACCTGGTCGTACTGCTGTCTTTTCTGCGAACTTCAGTACCTTGGGGTCACCCGACCCCCCCCCCCCCCCCCCCCCCCGACATCTCGGTTCCAAAAGGGAGTCTCCTCAGGGGTACATAGAACACAGCAAGATAGCATCTGATGCCGTTTTAATAAGAACCAACTTCATAGTTTAATGCAGACCAAATTCTTTTGACACCCAGAACTCACTTTCTCCAGATACAAGGTTCTGATAAACACACACCATTAAATCACCACACATCACATCCCATCCACTTAGATTCATCCATCACCATAGTCTTAGTTAACTTGTCATGTTTTTAATTGTTTAGAAAATAAGTTTCTTGCTTTTTATAAACCTGACTCTGTCTGAATTAATATGAAGTGTTTGATCACTGTAGCGTATTCTACATACTAGAATCAACACTTTGCTATCAGTTGTTAGATTCTGAGAATGACTGAGCACATTTGCGTATGAGCCTATATCATGTATAAATATCCAAGATACTTATATAATCGATAGAAGTTCATACACCAACCTACTTGGTCTATTTTAAATCCAAATATTAACGTTTAATTTAAGATAATTACATTTTAATAGCCTCCTCCTTGAACCGTCACCTTATCGTGGTGGAGGAGTTTGAGTGCCCTAATGATCCTAGGAGCTATGTTGTCTGGGGCACTTAGTGCCCCTGGTAGGGCCTCCCATGACAAATTGGTCTTAGGTGAAGGGTGAGACAAAGAACGGTTCAAAGGATCTCTCATGGCGGTTAAAACGAAGAGTCGGAGTACCCGGCCCGGAGGGTTACCGGGGTCCCACCCTGGAGCCAGGCCTGGGGTTGGGGCCCGTGAGCGAGCGCCTGGTGGCTGGGCTTTCGCCCATGGGGCCCGGCCGGGCCCAGCCCGAACCGGATACATGGGCTCGTCCAACTGTGGACCCACCACCCGCAGGAGGAACATGAAGGGTCCGGTGCAATGCGAATCGGGTGGCAGACCAAGGCGGGAGCCTTGGCGGTCCAATCCCCGGACAAGAAAACTAGTTCTTGGGACATGGAACGTCACCTCGCTGGCGGGGAAGGAGACGGAGCTTGTGGCAGAGGTTGAGCGGTACCGGCTAGATATAGTCGGACTCACCTCGACACATTGCATTGGCTCTAGAACCCGAAACCTGGAGAGGGATTGGACACTCTACTTTGCTGGAGTTGCTCCGGGTGAGAGGCGGAGGGCTGGGGTTGGCTTTCTGTTAGCCCCGAGACTCTCTGCCTGTGTGTTGGGGTTTACCCCGGGGGACAAGAGGGTAGCTTCCTTGCGCCTTCGGGTCGGGGAACGGGTCCTGACTGTTGTTTGTGCTTATGGGCCAAATATCAGTTCAGAGTACCCACCCTTTTTGGAGTCCCTGGGACGAGTGCTAGATAGTGCTCCATCAGGGGACTCCATTGTCCTGCTGGGGGACTTCAATGCTCACGTGGGCAATGACAGCTTGACCTGGAGGGGTGTGATTGGGAGGAACGGCCCACCTAATCTGAACTCGAGCGGTGTTTTGTTATTGGACTTCTGTGCAAGCCGCAGTTTGGCCATAACGAACACCATGTTCGAACATAAGGAGGCCCACCGGTACACTTGGTACCAGGGCAGCCTAGGTCGCAGGTCGATGATAGATTTTGTAGTCGTATCATCTGACCTGCGGCCGTATGTTTTGGACACCCGAGTGAAGAGAGGGGCGGAGCTGTCAACTGATCACCACCTGGATGTGAGTTGGATCAGATGGCAAGGGAACATGCCGCGTAGACCTGGCAGACCCAAACGCATAGTGAGGGTCTGCTGGGAACGCCTGGCAGAAGAACCTGTCAAGACGGTCTTCAACTCCCACCTCCGGCAGAGCTTTGACCACGTCCCGAGAGCAGTGGGGGACATTGAGTCCGAGTGGGCCTTGTTCCACTCTGCGATTGTCGAGGCGGCTGTTGCTAGCTGTGGTCGTAAGGTGGCCGGTGCCAGTCGTGGTGGCAACCCCCGTACCCGCTGGTGGACACCAGAGGTTCGGGGAGCCGTCAGGCTGAAGAAGGAGGCCTACAGGGCGTGGCTTTTCTGTGGGTCTCCGGAGGCAGCAGACAGGTACCGGATAGCCAAGCGGGGTGCAGCAGTGGCAGTTGCCGAGGCAAAATCTCGGGCGTGGGAGGAGTTTGGTGAGGCCATGGAGAAAGACTATCGATCGGCTCCAAAGAGGTTCTGGCAAACTGTCCGGCGCCTCAGGAGAGGAAGGCAGCAACTCGCTCACACTGTTTACAGTGGGGATGGGGAGCTGCTGACGTCAACTGAGGCTATAGTCGGACGGTGGAAGGAATACTTTGAGGAGCTCCTCAATCCCACCAATGCGCATTCCGAGGAGGAACCAGAGCTGGGAGGCCTGGGGATGGACTGTCCGATCTCGGGGGCAGAAGTTGCTGAGGTAGTCAAACAACTACGCAGCGGCGGAGCCCCGGGGGCGGATGAGGTTCGTCCTGGGTATCTCAAGGCGATGGATGTTGTAGGGCTGTCATGGTTGACACGTCTCTACAACATTGCGTGGTCATCGGGGGCAGTTCCTAGGGAGTGGCAGACCGGGGTGGTGGTTCCCATCTTTAAGAAGGGTGACCTGAGGGTGTGTTCCAACTATAGGGGGATCACACTCCTCAGCCTCCCTGGAAAGGTCTACGCCAAGGCACTGGAGAGGAGGGTCCGATCGATAGTTGAATCTCAGATAGAGGAGGAGCAATGTGGTTTTCGTCCTGGCCGTGGAACTGTGGACCAGCTCTTTACCCTTGCAAGGGTGATGGAGGGGGCATGGGAGTTTGCCCAACCAATCCACATGTGCTTTGTGGATTTGGAGAAGGCTTATGACTGTGTCCCCAGGGGCACCCTGTGGGGGACGCTCCAGGAGTATGGGGTGGGTGGCTTTCTGTTAAGGGCCATTCAGTCCCTTTACCAGAGGAAAGTGAGTTTGGTCCGCATAGCCGGTAGTAAGTCGGACCTGTTCCCAGTGAGGGTTGGACTCCGCCAGGGCTGCCCTTTGTCACCGGTTCTGTTCATCACTTTTATGGACAGAATTTCTAGACGCAGCCGTGGTGTGGAGTGTGTCGAGTTTGGTGGCAGGAGAATCTCGTCTCTGCTTTTTGCGGATGATGTGGTCCTCCTAGCTTCATCCAGCTCTGACCTTCAGCTCTTGCTGGGTAGGTTCGCGGCCGAATGTGAAGCGGCTGGGATGAGGATCAGCACCTCCAAATCTGAGACCATGATTCTCGAATGGAAAAGGGTGGCTTGCCACCTCCGGGTCGGGGGAGAGGTCCTACCTCAAGTGGAGGAGTTTAAGTATCTCGGGGTCTTGTTCACGAGTGAGGGTAGGAGGGATCGGGAGATCGACAGGCGTCTGCAGTGATGCGGACGCTGAGCCGATCTGTCGTGGGGAAGAGGGAGCTGAGCCAGAAAGCCAGGCTCTCGATTTACCGGTCGATCTACGTCCCAATCCTCACCTATGGTCATGAGCTTTGGGTAATGACCGAAAGAACGAGATCGCGGATACAAGCGGCCAAAATGAGTTTCCTCCGTAGGGTGGCCGGGCTCAGCCTTAGAGATAGGGTGAGGAGCTCGGACATTCGGGAGGGACTCGGAGTAGAACCGCTGCTCCTCCGGATCGAAAGGAGCCAGTTGAGGTGGTTTGGGCATCTGGTCAGGATGCCTCCTGGACGCCTCCCCGGAGAGGTGTTTCGGGCATGTCCTGCCAGCAGGACGCCCCCGGGTCGACCCAGGACACGTTGGAGAGGTTACATCTCCAATCTGGTCCGGGAACGCCTTGGGGTCCTGCCGGAGGAGCTGGTGGACAAGGCCGGGGAGAGGACGGCCTGGAGCTCCCTAATTGGGATGCTGCCCCCGCGACCCAGACCCGGATAAGCGGAGGAAGACGAAGACGAAGACATTTTAATAGCAAAAGTTTATTTTTGAATCAGAAGTTAGGAATCTTTGCTTTTTCAATAACCAGAAATATTTATACCTTTCTGTGTTTCATTTAAAAAATGAGAGTCAAGTTTTTAAAGTTAAGAATTTATTACTAACAATTTTAAACTTGACAATTTGGAACGACAATTCAGAAATGACAATTTACCAGCTTTGATATTAAAACTTGTTTTAAAGGCAAACCTGTGACTGGATGGAAAGCTAAAATGAAATGAGAGCTTGGATGCGTGAACGAATTCTCAGAAGGTTTCTTTCAGAGAGAGGAACTCGTTCTGGGTGAAATGATGGTTTTGCAGCCAACTCGGTTGTCATTTAGAGAAACAGCATCAAACACAAACTGTGTGCTACCTCACCCATCAAGACGACCCTCCGTGTGGATCCGGAGGTCAAGGAGGATGTTGTCAGCCTCAGGGTACTCAGTCCGGTAGAGAAGACGCGAGTGAAACTGATCCTCTGGTCCAGAGATGTCGCAGGGTACACAGTGTCGAGCGGTTGGCTTAACTCTGAATGAGTTTTGCGTCTTACTTAACTCAAAATCAATAAATCTGAAGGAGTTTTGCGTCAGCTGGTTATCATGCGTTTATTCAAGCTATTCTATCAGCGTGACAGAACAGCAGGTGGAGGTTCAGGGCGGCCATTCCCTTATCCTCCGGATGGTGGTTGGTTCACGAACTGAAGTTTTGCTGCTGGAAATTTAGTTTTAACAAACCCCTCAGAACATGCCCCCTCTCAGAGCAAGAAAGCTTTGGTCATGAGTCAATGACATGTGATGGCAGTTTACCTTTACTCTGGATAAGCTCTGTGTTGGATGGAGAAAGTGGAAGTTGACCTTCTGGTTTACTGAACACACATTACTGATTATAACAAAAATCATTATTATACCCAAAGCATAATAATTCATTTCAGTAATTAAAATACATTTACTGAACCAAGTGATTATTTATGATGATTATAATAAACAGTAATAAAGTCAAATAGTTTATTAAAATTATAATTTAAATTATTATTGTGAAACTTGAAGTGTCCTTCATTCTGGGACGGAACAGCAGCAGATATAGATGATATTCAGCAGCCATCATGACTCCTGGATTAATCTGTGGAACCAAAAGTTACAGTCTGACCCAGCTTGACCTAGCTGGGAGGACCTTTGTGACGCTACATCACTGAAAAAGCAAAGAATCCTAGAATCTTCTGATTAAACATTCAAAGACCAATCAGAGTGTTACTCTATATTTATATAGAATACAGTTCATTGGTCATAAGGTAATACAGTAAGCTTAAAAGCAACATATTTAATCCTACAACATAAAACAAGTCTCTAAACATTGGATATCAAAACAAACAAGCTCTACAGTGTTCACCTCGGTCTCTCCGGGATGTCACGGTGATTAATAGAGACCTTAAGTTTGCAGCAGGGTCCAAAAGCTGTGATTAAAGGAGATTGCACCTGTCACCAGGGCTGTGCAGAGACCTTTGAAGGGGCGGGTGCTCAAATTTAAAAAGGGGCACACAGAATAATATTTTCTAACACCATGACATAACCACAGTATACCCGGCTGAATAACAAATCATATTTATTAGAAATTCAAAATGGAAGTGAATCATTATATACACCATAAGGACATTGTAAAGCAAAAGTAACTTGTTTTGGTAAATGGTCTGTATTTGTATAATGCCTTCTTAGGGTTCTATAACCCCCCCAAGGCACATTACAACACAATCAGTCATTCACACACACACATTAAAACACTGATGGTGATGAGCTATGATGTAGCCATAGCTGCTCTGGAGCGCACTGACAGAGGTGAAGCTGCTGAGCACAGGCGCCACCAGTCCCTCCGACCACCACCAGCAGGCAAAGCAGGTTAAGTGTCTTGCCCAAGGACACAACAGTATCAATCTCTGATTGAAGTCAGGATCAAACCTGCGACCTCCCGATTACTGGACAACCTGCTCCACCTCCTGATCTATTGCTGTCCTATTTTACCTGATGATGGGGTACAATGTAGCTGTTGCAGGGTTGCTCCTCTTGCTGCTGCTGGTGATGCTGGAGGGCAAGGCTGTGTTGATCTCAGACTGTAGGTAGTAAAACGAACAGAGGAGAAATGTTAGTCAATTACAAAATTAAGGTAAGATCATAAAAGAATGGCAAAAATTGGTGAAAACTCTTAGAACTGTAAGACAGAAATATCAGAGACAAAACCTGTGGTGAATAAATGGAAATCTAAACTTAGTGGATAATAGAGGAGTTTATGTCAGAGATAAGAATGTGACAGGAATATAAACAGAAAGAGTTGTGTGTGTCTTCAATCTCCTCATGTGATCTATCACTTTCCACTTGCTGTCCATCTGAGAACAAGGCAAAATTAGCTATTGTATGAATGAATTATGTAGTTATTCACATTTAACAGGTCTTGCACCTAATCCATGATCAAGTAGCTAACAAAAAAGATTTTCTGGCATCAAAACATTGCAGTTGTGTATATTATTGTTTCTACACTTGTTGCTGTGATGCAACTTACCTGCACTCTTTTATCCAGCTGGTGAGGGACCCACTGCCTTTAGCTGCCTCACATAGCTCTTTCTGTCGCTGCTTCTGCCTCCTCTCCTTACGAGGCATGTCTGTACAATGAAATATCATAATTAATTTACAAATATTTTTTCATGCATATAAAACTCATGCATACACATACTGGGACATTTCATTCCTTATCCAGAAAACTAACTGTATATAATTTGGCCACAAATTTGCTTCATGATGCTGATCCAGAATATGTCCATAATATTTTAATCATAGTGCTTTAGTAATTATAATAAAAACAAAGAATAAAACAATATGTTTATGCTTTCATTCAGTTTTACTATCTACTTTGTGCAAAACAGAGAACTGTACAGATAAAATAAATTTGCTGTGAAAACAGCAGTTTTTTTAAATGTACATCTTTAAAACATAATGTTTTTAACACAATGCATTCAAAAAGAGAGCAAATATAAACTCCAAAATTTTGAGAATATGCATAGTATATTATTGAACTAAAACACCCACCAGAAGGGCTGAGAAACCTTAAAATCTAAAACAAAACTATGTTCCCTAAAACGCTGGACCGAATTTACAGACAAGGACCGAATATTTTGTAACACAAAACTTGTGACGGATGTTACCTTTAGTATTTTTCTTATTTCCTTTCACAAAAGGTAGCTAAATTTAAAATTTGTTCAAGTTTTATTAGTCCGCGAACCAGGAAGTGATTTTGTAAAAAAGAAGCAGGGCTGTCATGTGACACGCAGCAGCAATAGGAATGCAACTTTGCGTACCTAGTTAACAACAACAACATTTTATTGGCAAATTCCCAATATTTAAGATTGAAAAAATATTTTCGCACATGTACAGAATGTTTTTGGTTAATCCTAAAGCTACTGAGGTTCAGAATCAGTACCCAGCCACAGACACACACCCAGCTAGTAATTTATCACACACACCTAGTGCCACAAAACAACTTAATAATGTACAAAATAATCTAATAGCTGTGTATAGTAGTGTGCATCCTACTTACCGGTGTTAGTCCGTTTCTCCCAATCAATTTGTAAGTCCTAAAAGCTCTGCACCGCTCCCTCGGCCATGAAGGAAACGTGGGTGCTGACCGGCTGTGCGCTCTGGTGTCAGGAAGAGAAGGTGGTCACGTGACCCACGCCAGCTATATAACTTTATTAAACAGAAATTTTATTAATTATTATTTTTGTTATTGTTGAGGGGGCACAAACAGAAAATTCTTTAAAAAAAAAAAAAAAAATATATATATATATATATATATATATAAAATCATTAACACTTTGGGCACATGGGACAAAAGGGGCAGGGTCTCAAGCACCCTCTGCCCCCCCCCCCCCCCACCCCACCCACCCACCCACCCCCACGTGCCTGCCTGTCACACTTAGAAACACATTACAACCTAACTAAGAGACAGACATGAACTGAACATGAACGTGTTCATATCTCATTCCAGATAGACTCAAGCTGCAGGTCATCAATCTGGCATTGACAGCAGCCACTCCAAGGGGTCATATGTAGATTTTACAGCAGCTTTGGAAACACTACAGGAGGAATTCAAGTCCTGACTTTGGTGTTTTACACAATGTGCTAAAGGCTTGAAAAATATCTGTCTATCTTCATCAATCGTTTTAATATAAGATTTTCACTTTTTGACATGAGTAACAGAGACTATTGAAAATTTTCATCTTAGTCAATTATCTTTACATGTTCTTGTACAGTTTGTACAACCCTGTTTGTCTCTGTTGGTTTAAAGCTTGAGTCAATTTTCCAAACTTTTAATTTCAGGTTTATTATTAAAATGTCTTGATGAAACTATTAAGCCCAGTACCCAATGAGGGGGCTTTAAGACCATAAAGGGTTTGATGCATAATTTTTGGCAAAAGTCAATATGGGTTAATGTCCAATTTTGCAGAAAGCAAGCACTAAACTACTGGATTTAATTTAATCCTGTCACCATGGGAAGTGAAGCACTATATTGTTGGCATTTTAAGATGTTTTGAGCAATCAGACACTTCTTAATAAATGGTTGATGATACCTTCATCAATATTTATTTATAATCAAAAGTATAAATTATGACTCACCTTAAACTGATAAATGTTTAATCCTCAAATCAAAATCTTGTGGCGTCAGATAACTTTATGTATGATGTCAGATTTAAAGGTGCAGTATGTAAGAATATAGTGAGAATTTTTCAGAGAGAAAATCCCAAAAGCATCTAATGTTTCAGTCAATCGGAAGTAAGGTTATACTGAAGCATTTTTCATATCCAGCTGGCTGCTCAGTTTTTTTCCTTTCAAAACAAAGAAAGGAGGGGCGTAACCACTGTTTTACTTCTTTTCTACATAATGCACCTTTAACTGGTGATATTTAGCCTAACCATTCGAAACCAACGATTGGACGATTCGGTTTTCAGTCTCACCAAACCACCACACTTCTGCATTTACCTGGGTCGTCTACTCATGCACTTGAGCATTTTACAACAGAACACCACCGGTGTGGTTTTCCCTCCATGATGTCATTTTCAAATTAAAAAAATACTCCCAATCCCGGTTTTCCCGCTTATTTTGCTATGAATTGTGCCACCATATAAAAACTGTTATCCGATGCCATAGAATTCATGTTTGAAAGCAAAACTACTAACCCATTATCTTCAACTGAAGCAAAAAGATCCTTCCAAGTATTCTAATAAACAAATTCTCACGTGCAGTCTCCTTACAAAACTGCATTATATAACAAGCATTTTGAATTTGTTTACCACATAATTTTTGGCTTTTAATTTTTGTGTTTAATTTGTGTTGGTCGCATAAGGCTGGAGAAAACGTAAAAACCGTGTTGTCAAAATAACAGCTTAGGTGTGTTTTATGATGTACACCAGTGGTCTAAATTGTTTTTCAGACCAGAGACTAAATGAGCCATTTCGCCTTGTGCTTTGGGAGCCGTGCCATGAAAGCATCTTGAAAATGAGAGAATTAGGAGGGAAAGCGTGTGCTTAAGTGAAGTGTGGCCTGAATTACAAATACGCACACCTTCCTATTTGACAGTTTATCAGAAAGATAAGACAATAAAGCCCAAATACCCTGAAAAAGACCCCACAGTGCAACTAACACTCCAAAGAGACAACTAAATGACATTTAAACTGAGTGAATGGAGACGTGCCTCTCATCTGTATTTTATTTTCAACTCAAATGTACACACTAAAGGACTTTAAAACTAAGTAACCCACAAAGCACATTTAAGTTTGTTTAATTACCACGGCCTAGCATGCAGAGTGTTGTGCATCCTGCCTAATCTTGGAGGTGGCTGGACTCTGCAGACAGATGCTGAGCAGCAACTTGGGACTTGGAGTGCATCTCATCATCTTCAGATGCATTCTTCAAATGACTTTGTATTTGCCCTCGAGACTGCCCCCACACCCCGTTATTATTCTCCTCATCAATAACAGTGTTTACTTTGGTGCAACAACGTCCTTCCTTGCAGGTCCCTGTTTTCAGCCCATTGTTTCCCTCCTCCTACACATCCAAATGGTAATAACTATTCTGCTCAGTACAACAGTTTCCCCCCTCTCCAAAGGGAAATCAGCCGTGTGCCTGTTTGTCCTACATGTACTTCATACATGTACTACATGTTAACACGTCTTATTCCCATCTCTAATTACTCATTTTTGCTGCGGTGGTGGCCGTGTTGGTGAAAGCGGGACACCTTATTAGCTTAAGCAACGGCAGCAAAACCTTGGGGGTGACATCAACTCCCACACTTTCTCATCAGTTTTAAGTGTCTAAAATACAAACAGTAAGCCAGAGATAAAGGAAGTAATAAGGGCATTGAGGGGGAGGCAGTCATAATGGACCGATCCCCGCTTCCCCAAGCTTCCCCTTCAGTCCAGAACAAACAAGCAATTACTTTGAGTCTCTAAAAGGAAGGCAAATTTTTTATCTGCCTCACAAGCTCTCGTACTTGCATTCTCTAGCTCTCACCTCCTTTATAAATTTAACCTCCAGGAGCCAGGTGAAGACTTCAGTCAAGCTGTAGCTTGGAGAAAAATGCTCCTCTGCAAAATTCTCTTATCTGCCTTAACAAGGTGCAAAGAGGGATAAACTGACAGAGTAGTTGCAGCAAAGTTTAAAACTCAAAGTAAACTTTTTGAAGCTGCATTTGGCTGATAAACAATATTAAATTATCCACAGCAGTGGACAAGTCAATGCACTGAAGTCAGTTTGCAATGTACCATTTCCTGGTTTACACTTTTGACAAAACTTAAAAGATAAGAGAGTCAACATACTGTACAGAGCAAGAAAAACATTTAATTAAGCAAATGTGAGGCTCTTTTTTATCCTAATTTCATATCAGACAATTAAGAGCTTTAGACCAGTTTTTCTAATATTTTTTATATTTGGTACTTACTCAAAACATTTCTCTAAGAACCACCAATACGACAGACATGCAAAAACAGCAGTACAGTCTGAGATAAAGGAACATATATAAAACCCCAACCCTAAAGCAAGCATCACTATAGATCTAGAGCGAAGGTTGAACTAAACATTTTTAATGTCTGTCATTTTTGCTGACATTAAAAAAAGATCATCGATTAAAATGGTAAACATTCAATACCATTTAATTTACATAAAAAACAGACACAAAAATGGGGCCTCTTCCTGGGCTGCCACCTTACCGTGGTGGAGGGGTTTGAGTGTCTCAATGATCCTAGGAGCTAAGTTGTCTGAGGCTTTCTGCCTCTGGTAGGGTCACCCATGGCAAACAGGTCCTAGGTGAGTGCTCAGACAAAGAGCAGCCTGAAGACATCTTATGATGAATTACATAAATGGAAACCGTGTTCCCTCACCCAGACGTGGGTCACCGGGGCCCCCCTCTGGAGCCAGGCCTGGAGGTGGGGCACGTTGGCGAGCGCCTGGTGGCTGGGCTTTCACCTATGGAGCCCGGCCGGGCACAGCCCGAAGAGGAAACGTGAGTCCCCCTTCCCATGGACTCACCACTCGTGGGATGGGCCAAAGGAGTTGGCTGCAGTGTGTGACGGGTGGTAGTCGAGGGCGGGGACCTTGGCGGTCTGATCCTCGGCTACAGAAGCTGGCTATTGGCACTTGGAATGCCACCTCTCTGGTGGGGAAGGAGCCTGAGTTGGTGTGTGAGGTTAAGAGGTTCCAACTAGATATAGTCGGACAACGCATGGCTCCGGCTCTGGAACCAGTTTCCTTGAGAGGGGTTGGACTTTCTACCACTCTGGAGTTGCTCCCACTGAGAGGCACCAAGCAGGGGTGGGCATACTAGTTGCCCCCCATCTTGGTGCCTGTACGTTGGGGTTTACCCCAGTGAATGAGAGGGTAGCCTCCCTCAGCCTACTACAGTTCAGACTACCCACCCTTTTTGGAGACCTTGGAGGGGGTGCTGGAAAGCGCTCCTTCCGGTGACTCCCTCTTTCTGCTGGGGGACTTTAACGCTCACGTGGGCAATGACAGTGAGACCTGGAGAGGTGTGGTTGGGAGGAACGGCCCCCCTGATCTGTATTCCAGTGGTGTTTTGTCATTGGATTTCTGTGGCAGTCATGGATTGTCCATAATGAACACCATGTTCAGACGTAAAGGTGTCCATATGTGCTCTTGGCACCAGGATACCTTAGGCCGCAGCTCGATGATCGACTTTGTTGTTGTTTCATCTGACCTGCGGCCGCATGTCATGGACACTCGGGTGAAGAGAGGGGCGGAGCTGTCAACTGGCCACTACCTGGTGGTGAGTTTGCTCAGATGGTGGGGGAGGATGCTGGTAAGACCTGGCAGTGTGCTACCAACACTATCTGTAGTGGGGACGGTGTACTGCTGACCTCTACTCAGGACATTGTGGATTGGTGGGCAGAATACTTCGAAGACCCCCTCAATCCCACCAACACGTCTTCCAGTGAGGAAGCAGAGTCTGGCCTCTCAAATCTCTGGTGCTGAGATCACTGAGGTGGTTAAAAAACTCCTCTGTGGCAAGGCTCCAGGGGTGGATGAGATCCGCCCGGAGTTCCTTAAGGCTCTGGATGTTGTGGGGCTGTGTTGGCTGACGCGGCTCTGCAATATCGCGTGGACATCGGGGGCAGTCCCACTGGACTGGCATGTTCGGGGTGGTGGCCCCCTTATTTAAAAAGGGGGACTGCAGGATGTGTTCCAACTACAGGGAGATCACACTCCTGAGCCTTCCTGGTAAGGTCTATTCAGGGGGTCTGGAGAGGAGGGTCCGTCGGATTGTTGAACCTCAGATTCAGGAGGAGCAATGTGGTTTTCGTCCCGGCCGTGAAACACTGGACCAGCTCTATACTCTGAGGGGGGATCCAGGAGGGTGCGTGGGAATTTGCCCAACCACTCTACATGTGTTTTGTGGATTTGGAGAAAGCGTTTGACCGCATCCCTTGGGGGGCCCTGTGAAGGGCCCTGTGGGGGGTACTCAGGGAGAATGGGGTACCAGGCCCTCTGATACATCTGTTACGTCCCTGTATGCTGAGTGTGAAGCAGCTGGGATGAGAATCAGCTCCTCTAAATCTGAGACCATGGTCTTGATTCGGAAAAGGGTAGAATGCCTTCTCCAGGTCAGGGATGAGGTCCTGCCCCAAGTGGAGGAGTTTAAGTATCTCGGGGTCTTGTTCACGAGTGGGGGAAAACTGGAGTGTGAGATCGATAGGCGGATTGGTACTGCATCTGCAGTGATGCGGGCGTTGTACTGGTCTGTCGTGGTGAAGAGAGAGCTGAGTCAGAAGGCGAAGCTCCCGATTTACCAGTCGATCTACGTTCCTACCCCCACCTATGGTCATGGGCTTTGGGAAGTGACCGAAAGAACGAGATAGAGGATACAAGCAACCGAAAGGCTGGGCTCTCCCTTAGAGATAGGGTGAGAAGCTCGACATTCGGGAGCAGCTCGGAGTAGACCCACTGCTCCTCCCCATCGAGAGGAGCCAGTTGAGGTGGCTCGGGCATCTGATCAGGATGCCTCCTGGACGCCTCCCTGGGGAGGTTTTCCGGGCACGTCCAACCGGGAGGAGACCTAAAGGTTGACCCAGGACATGGTGGAGGGACTATGTCTCTCACCTGGCCAGGGAACACCTTGGGAGTCCCCCGGAGGAGCTGGCCCAAGTGGCTGGGGAGAGGGAAGTCTGGGCCTCTCGCCTTAGGCTACTGCCCCAGCGACCCGACTCCGGATAAGCGGATGAAAATGGATGGATGGATGGAAAATGGGTCAAAGATAGGGCTGGGTGATACGGCCCAAAATCAATATCACAATAGATTGACGATTTCAACTTTATAACAATGAATGGACGATAACGACAGGTATGCGGAGAAAGAAAAGTTTTCCACTAGATGGGGCTGTCACATGTATTATGTTGAGACACATTTTTACGTGACTCACGGTGGTACAGCTTCTTAAAGAGACATGAACTTTGCCAATCTACACACATCTTTTCATTTTTTAATTATCATATTTATTGACATGGGAAATATTATCTCGATAAGAGTAGAAATTTTGATAATGATACATTTTCGATTTACTGCCCAGCCCTAGTCAAAGGTGAAAAGGGCGAGAAGCCCTCACTTCAGATTATGTCAGAAAACCAACAAATAACCTTTTGTTTTTCAAAAAATATTCACATTCCATTGTAGCCTCAGCAGGTCTACCACTGGCCCAACAGCTTTGTGTCTTGCCAATCATGGGGCTTTACGATTGCTCGTTGGCTAACCTCTATTGCACACTGGAAGCATCAGCGGAGTGGAATGGCAGTGGAACCTCGCTACTTAGAATATAATTCTTTATAGTCGATGGGTTGATCCAAACCGTCTGCGGCAATTTCTAGCCTGGCCGGCCATGCCAATGCTTCCTTATGTGTAGAATGGAAAGATTGCGAGTCTGGCAGGCCAGGCAAGACAATTTCCGATACGTCCCAGAAGCAGCTCGCTTCTAAAGATAGTAGGGGTGTGCTGATTCACCATTTAATAGATGCATCGCGATGTGAAACGTGCGGACTGAAAATGGATTCATAAACGCTCATAATCTATTATAAATAAATGCCGAAAAACAGCCGTGAAGCGTGGTAGGAACATAAGTTCTGTGTGCTGCCTGCACACTTCAGTGGGACGGACCAGTGGAAAAAACAAAACCGAAATGACGTAACCTTTTTTATTAACTTCAGCCACTGAGCACGACATTCAAGTACACTTGGCTGCAGCTTATAGTATGGGGTGGGGAATGGGCACAGGGCAGAACCCTACCATATATGGGAATGGCACCATTTAATTCCGTAACTGAAGGGGTTGCTATAGACAGCTTAAGTCTCCTCCCTTTCCGGTCGGTTCATGGGTTCCTGGAAGAACGAAAAACTGAATGCAAGTCAATGGGGCTGAAACGTGCATTTTTCTAACCCGCTTTGCCTTACGCACTGGATCACACATATGTTGTACTGCAATTTAAAAGAAAAGTAATGATGTGTGTTTCGACCACGCCTGTCACGTACTTTGAGATTTATCAGCTTGTAAAAGTTCATAATTAGCATGACTACGAATCGGACATCAGTACCTCGCATATATGATGTCACCTGGAATCCCCTCTCCCCTAACAAAGCTGCTACTTACCAAATGGCCAGATTTCTGGTGGTTCTTTCCTCCTGAAGGAAGGATTTGAGATTTTTTCTCTGTGTCTGGTTCGGTGACGACACTTTGGTGACGTACATTTGTAGTCCTGGACTTATTTTCACACAGAACCTAAAATAAGGTTTCCCTTCATTCGAAAAAATGAGCTTTCTTGGTATAAAAATGTGTCTTTAAAATTCATAGATATCATATGTGAAATCAATGGCACCTAACAAGCGCAATTAGAAAATTGCGTATTTAGCCCCATGGACTTGTATTCATTTTTTCGTTCTTCCGTGGACTGAGGGTCCAGAAGTAGATGGGCGTGACTTAGGCTCTACGTTTCCGGTATCTATCCATTTTTTTGTTTTGTAAGTTCACATGTAAAAACCTCCATGCCTGTCTCTCTGCTGCGGAGCGCACAAAGAAGTATAAATCAGGGAGATCACACTCCTGAGCCTTCCTGGTAAGGTCTATTCAGGGGGTCTGGAGAGGAGGGTCCGTCGGATTGTTGAACCTCAGATTCAGGAGGAGCAATGTGGTTTTCGTCCCGGCCGTGAAACACTGGACCAGCTCTATACTCTGAGGGGGGATCCAGGAGGGTGCGTGGGAATTTGCCCAACCACTCTACATGTGTTTTGTGGATTTGGAGAAAGCGTTTGACCGCATCCCTTGGGGGGCCCTGTGAAGGGCCCTGTGGGGGGTACTCAGGGAGAATGGGGTACCAGGCCCTCTGATACATCTGTTACGTCCCTGTATGCTGAGTGTGAAGCAGCTGGGATGAGAATCAGCTCCTCTAAATCTGAGACCATGGTCTTGATTCGGAAAAGGGTAGAATGCCTTCTCCAGGTCAGGGATGAGGTCCTGCCCCAAGTGGAGGAGTTTAAGTATCTCGGGGTCTTGTTCACGAGTGGGGGAAAACTGGAGTGTGAGATCGATAGGCGGATTGGTACTGCATCTGCAGTGATGCGGGCGTTGTACTGGTCTGTCGTGGTGAAGAGAGAGCTGAGTCAGAAGGCGAAGCTCCCGATTTACCAGTCGATCTACGTTCCTACCCCCACCTATGGTCATGGGGTTTGGGAAGTGACCGAAAGAACGAGATAGAGGATACAAGCAACCGAAAGGCTGGGCTCTCCCTTAGAGATAGGGTGAGAAGCTCGACATTCGGGAGCAGCTCGGAGTAGACCCACTGCTCCTCCCCATCGAGAGGAGCCAGTTGAGGTGGCTCGGGCATCTGATCAGGATGCCTCCTGGACGCCTCCCTGGGGAGGTTTTCCGGGCACGTCCAACCGGGAGGAGACCTAAAGGTTGACCCAGGACATGGTGGAGGGACTATGTCTCTCACCTGGCCAGGGAACACCTTGGGAGTCCCCCGGAGGAGCTGGCCCAAGTGGCTGGGGAGAGGGAAGTCTGGGCCTCTCGCCTTAGGCTACTGCCCCAGCGACCCGACTCCGGATAAGCGGATGAAAATGGATGGATGGATGGAAAATGGGTCAAAGATAGGGCTGGGTGATACGGCCCAAAATCAATATCACAATAGATTGACGATTTCAACTTTATAACAATGAATGGACGATAACGACAGGTATGCGGAGAAAGAAAAGTTTTCCACTAGATGGGGCTGTCACATGTATTATGTTGAGACACATTTTTACGTGACTCACGGTGGTACAGCTTCTTAAAGAGACATGAACTTTGCCAATCTACACACATCTTTTCATTTTTTAATTATCATATTTATTGACATGGGAAATATTATCTCGATAAGAGTAGAAATTTTGATAATGATACATTTTCGATTTACTGCCCAGCCCTAGTCAAAGGTGAAAAGGGCGAGAAGCCCTCACTTCAGATTATGTCAGAAAACCAACAAATAACCTTTTGTTTTTCAAAAAATATTCACATTCCATTGTAGCCTCAGCAGGTCTACCACTGGCCCAACAGCTTTGTGTCTTGCCAATCATGGGGCTTTACGATTGCTCGTTGGCTAACCTCTATTGCACACTGGAAGCATCAGCGGAGTGGAATGGCAGTGGAACCTCGCTACTTAGAATATAATTCTTTATAGTCGATGGGTTGATCCAAACCGTCTGCGGCAATTTCTAGCCTGGCCGGCCATGCCAATGCTTCCTTATGTGTAGAATGGAAAGATTGCGAGTCTGGCAGGCCAGGCAAGACAATTTCCGATACGTCCCAGAAGCAGCTCGCTTCTAAAGATAGTAGGGGTGTGCTGATTCACCATTTAATAGATGCATCGCGATGTGAAACGTGCGGACTGAAAATGGATTCATAAACGCTCATAATCTATTATAAATAAATGCCGAAAAACAGCCGTGAAGCGTGGTAGGAACATAAGTTCTGTGTGCTGCCTGCACACTTCAGTGGGACGGACCAGTGGAAAAAACAAAACCGAAATGACGTAACCTTTTTTATTAACTTCAGCCACTGAGCACGACATTCAAGTACACTTGGCTGCAGCTTATAGTATGGGGTGGGGAATGGGCACAGGGCAGAACCCTACCATATATGGGAATGGCACCATTTAATTCCGTAACTGAAGGGGTTGCTATAGACAGCTTAAGTCTCCTCCCTTTCCGGTCGGTTCATGGGTTCCTGGAAGAACGAAAAACTGAATGCAAGTCAATGGGGCTGAAACGTGCATTTTTCTAACCCGCTTTGCCTTACGCACTGGATCACACATATGTTGTACTGCAATTTAAAAGAAAAGTAATGATGTGTGTTTCGACCACGCCTGTCACGTACTTTGAGATTTATCAGCTTGTAAAAGTTCATAATTAGCATGACTACGAATCGGACATCAGTACCTCGCATATATGATGTCACCTGGAATCCCCTCTCCCCTAACAAAGCTGCTACTTACCAAATGGCCAGATTTCTGGTGGTTCTTTCCTCCTGAAGGAAGGATTTGAGATTTTTTCTCTGTGTCTGGTTCGGTGACGACACTTTGGTGACGTACATTTGTAGTCCTGGACTTATTTTCACACAGAACCTAAAATAAGGTTTCCCTTCATTCGAAAAAATGAGCTTTCTTGGTATAAAAATGTGTCTTTAAAATTCATAGATATCATATGTGAAATCAATGGCACCTAACAAGCGCAATTAGAAAATTGCGTATTTAGCCCCATGGACTTGTATTCATTTTTTCGTTCTTCCGTGGACTGAGGGTCCAGAAGTAGATGGGCGTGACTTAGGCTCTACGTTTCCGGTATCTATCCATTTTTTTGTTTTGTAAGTTCACATGTAAAAACCTCCATGCCTGTCTCTCTGCTGCGGAGCGCACAAAGAAGTATAAATCAGGCTTAACTCTGCGCTTGGAGCTCTTATGGGCTGATCTCAGCTCGTTTCAGCTGGCTTTCTCTCCCCCACCAGGAGTGCCTATGTCTCATGAGGATTAGCCAATAGTGACTAGTGCCTCCATTAGCACCCCTGATGGGTTTACAGCATCCAATAATAGCCTCTAATAATTTCCTATTGTACTCACCTGGTACTTTGTTCTCACATACTTCTCACACCTCCCCTGTAGAGCGATTATTATTACTTTGCTGGGTTAGTTAGGTCAATAATTCACCTAATGGGCTGTTGTCAGGCAAACTCTGAGATTTTGTCACCAGCTTTGCAACAGATTGTGAATATTTCTTTCATCACTCCCTCATTTCTGTTGCTCATTTTTTCCTTCTGATGCCCACCAAGCATTCCAGCAGGAGGGGAGTGGTTTATCTGGGTTTTAGCAAATGGGTGTTGTTTCTGATGGTTCTGTCTGTACCAGTGAGTTGCAGATTACATCCAGATTTGCCTTTAACCCAATAGCAAGGCCTTAAAGGTCAAAGCCTATACAAAAGAGAATGATGGTTAGGTATTGTAACCCTAGATTCTATTAGTATAGGTATAGCCCTTTAAGGCAACAAACCTCACTGGTTCTAGTTGCAATAAGAGCTGTTTTATGGGGCTACACCCTTTTTATACTGGAATTTGGGTCCACCCAGTAGGATTTGCCAGCGAATGGGTAATTCAAAGAGAAATTACCCAATAGCAAGAATTTAATGGGCTAGGCCTATGCTCACAGAATCTGGGGTTAAAATACACAACCATCAATCTTGATAGACTGTGGATGTAGCTTACGGAGATATTAAAGCTGCAAGGGCAAATCTGGAAACCAGACTAGCTTAAAAGTTTTCTAATGCCTCTTAACAATGCATAACAACATGGTATAGCTATAAATATATTGTGGAGTTAAGAAATACCCGAAAAAATTAATGAAGTGCTTCGCTTGCATTTGTCGTAAAAACACGCAGTAACATGGCTCGAACGCAACCATTGGACCATCCAGTTGTCGGTCTTATTAAACCGCTGAACTTATTCACTCCCCTGAGTCTTCCATTCATTACATACTCGCATATTTATCAACAAAACACCACTGGTGTGACATTCGTGGCTCAATAATATCATAGAAGGAGAAACAGCTGGCTGCTACCACTTCAAATTTAAATGTATAATTTTTACTGTTAATATCTGGAAACATCCATCAAAATGTTGTTGAAAATGAATTAAATGATGCCCAGATGTTGAAAAATATTGGCGGCTTCGTAACATATAATAATGAAAATTAAGACATGGGTGCGGGTCTAAGTCTCGACGACGCCACATTAAATGCTGTTTTTCCTTCTATGGGAGCCCGTGAGGACAAAACACATTTGCTAGTTTGTAACAAATGGTTACAAAAGTTTTGCCATTCATAAACTTTTTTTAAACATTTACCTCTTCACTTGTTGCCAGTGATGAAAGGGAGTCTGTTTTTTGACCCTAACGGGCATCCGTTGGTAAGGTCTTACTCGAACACAAAAATGCTGCTTGCTTGCAATGATTTTTAAGGTCTTTAATGGTGTTAGACACAGAAGTATTCTGTCTACTCTTCTTTTTACTGTCTACATGGATGACCTGTCAAAGCGGCTTAATGACTGCAGAACTGGATGTGTGGTTGGTGGGACAATAATAAACCACTTCATGTATGCAGATGATTCGGTGATCTTCTGCCCATACAGTGCTGGCTTTCAGCAGTTACTGACGGTCTGCTCTCAGTATGTGTCAGAGCTTGACATCAATTTTAATGCCAACAAGAGCCGTATTTTAATTGTGAAAAGTAAGGAGGACAGTAAGCCAGTTTTTCCAGATTTCCTTTTATCCGGTGATGTTCTAAATGTGATTAAATATTTGGGACATCACATTTCTGCTGACCTGACAGACGATGTGGACATTTACAGACAGTGCCGTCTATTGTACGTGCAGGCAAACTCACTGATACATAGATTTGGAATGTGTTCTGCACTGTTTAATGAATACTGTACCCCATTTGTACACTGCCCACCTATGGAGGTGCTGCAAGCAAAGCAGTGTAAGGAAACTCACTGTTGCATATACTGATGGGTTAAGGACAATGCTTAGAATGCCAAGATGGTGCAGTGCAAGCACAATGTTTGTTAGTGTGGGTGTACCTACAAACCCTGCAATGAGACGGAGTCTCATGTACAGTTGTATGTGTAGACTAAGGGACTCTAAGAACAGTATAATCCAGTCCCTGACAAACCCCACACAGAGTTCTGTCATGTTTTATTCTAACATGTACAATAATTGGTGTTTTAACCTTTATGTGAGCCTAAAATAGCTTGCATGTATTTGACCTATTTTACTTATTTATTTTTTTACTAGCTGTTATGGAGCTTCTTGTGTCTTTAATAAAGTGATATTGATTGATTGATTGATTGATTGATTGATTTAGGTATGTACTGCCCCCCATTGCCAGGAAAAATACTCACTGTCACTTTAAGATCAACTACCAGGGTGCAGGGTGATGACCCGCACTTGTTTAGTGGCTTTTCAGAGTTAGAGGACTCCGACATTGCAGGTTTCCGGTTTCGGCAGAAGCGCCACAGAAACCCAAGGAGAGGGGTGAGTGTTCCATGACTACGTGTGTTCAAAACCAAGCTGGTTGGCAGATTCGCCATGGAAGCTTTATGAAAAACTGGGGAGGGAGTAGATGGAGCCTCAGAATTGTGTTAGATGATCAGGGGGCACTAAGGTAAACCTAAAGGCGAGTATGACTTTACGATAACCTACAAAAAAAGAGTTGAGAGAAGAATTATTTTCCTAACAGTTTGGAGTTGGAGTGTGGATGGGAGACACATGACCAAATGGTGGAGATATGAGCGGGTAAGTAGAAGGCAGGAGGTTGCTCTATCGAGACTTGCTTAATAGAGCATTATTAGGTGTAACACGTGGTTAGTTTATAATATAACAATAACTAAAGGAAATGTTCCGCTTTAAACCCATAAACAATAGATAGATAGATAATCTTTATTGACAGACTCTTAGGTCCAGATAAAATATATATAAAACAACAAAACATTAAAAACAATTAATGAAACAAAATAGGTAAAAACAAATAGAACAAATAAAAAAGATAAAAGCATAAAATTAAATAAAAATCTAAATCTAGTACCTGGTAGAGATGATTTGCAATTATTAATTGTTTTTACATCTTTCAAAAAAACCTTTGACATCATTACTCATACATTTTCTGGCCACAGAATCTGCCCTCATGATCTGCTCATTTTTGATATAAAATGAACAGCATACTTATATCTGGCATTTGCACGTTTTTCTGTTCAAATTCCAGACCTTGCTTAGGTCTCCCAATCATATCCCAAAGTTTAAAAGCTACCCGTGGCAACATGTTCCTTCCAGCCAGGCCTGATATGAGGTTTCTGCTTATGCTTACCTTTCACATGAAATGGTCTACCACTTTCATACAAAGCATCCACTAAATCATCATACATAGGGCAGAGTTCACTTTTATGTTTGAGATTCTTACAATTGACATCTTTACACAGGATAGCCTCTTTAGCCACAGAGATATTGTTTAGGTATTGATCTGTATTATTACTATAAGACAATATGTCTTTGTCACTAAATGTTTCCCATTCTAATTTTATATTATTATCATTATTGACGTAATTAACTCCCATTGTATCAGGCAGTTGTTCCACATTTATAGAGAAAGCAAAAGGTATATGATCTGACACAGCTACCCCATATTTTATAGTCATGCTATCCAAAGCTGCATGTCCATCAGCTGTACTAATACAATGATCCAGCCATGATGTATTATGCCAAGCCTCACTAATATATGTGTAACTGTCTTTTGGCAACAACACTTTGCTAGATAGAACAAGATCATTGTCTTCACACAACTGTGTTAAGTGTTTAGCAAACTGAGATTTTTATCTGACAATATTTCAAATATCACTTCAAATAGACTACAAATTCAGGTTTCACTTTTTTCAACCATTTCAGTTTAAGGTCAGCAAATTAAAGGTGTGGAAGACTGAAAAGCCATTTTTTAAATCTTATTTCGGAATATATTCAGTCACTTAATGCAGGCTGAACATTTTTAAAAGTCTCCTACACCTATCTCCTGCATTAGCTTCTGATAGAAAATTGACAGAAAAACACTAGGATCAGAAAAGTCTGACAGATCTGCCTCACACGGTCACTTAACATTTGTGGACTCACCCATCTTGACCCATGACGGGAAAGGTTGTTGTTGGTTTAGTGTCCAAGGAAACAGTAGAGCTAGCAGAAGCTAACTGTTAGCATTAGCAACTCCACCACACAGCAGAACTCCTCCTGGCTTGTTTTTTGTGTTTGTGTTTTTTGTGTCAACGTTGCAAGTCAGTGGTAAAGTCCTCCGAGAATGACATACAAGGCATTCATTCCTACTACAGACCAATGAAAAGGCACTGATTAAATGAGTGTTCCACACCTTTAATGAGTTGCAAATTGTTCACATCTAAATAAACTTGTTTCTAGGCAGTTCATCATTACAAAAAAGTAATATGCATCAATTTATTTATGAACAGGGATTTTAACACTATAGTTTATGTTCAACTCAATGAATGAACATGCATATCCTTAAAAATCAGTTTTCATCTGGTTATTATGGCGGAATAAGTAATTCATCCATTCATATGTATACTGTAGTCTTTTCACGTCAACAAAACACTGAAATTGTTTCACCTTTTGCCGTTTCTCCTCTTCATCCAAATTTGCCTACTTGTCGCTCTGTATTTGTCTCAGTCTCCCTTGTCTCATTCTCTCAGCCTCACAGCGTGACACTCTGGATGGGTTGAGACAGGCAAACGAGTGATGAGATGAAAATCAGATGTGATGAAAGCTGATGGAGCCAACAGCAAACTCATTTACAGACAATCTCCCTTTTCAGAGAAAGCCACGCTTTATCAGTATTTCCTGGAATCTGGCAGGTTACAAAATTTTATCTGAAAACTAAAAAACCTGAGGCTGGTTAAAAGAGCAATTTGTAATGAAACAGACGGATGGAGTGAGGGTGGGAGTTTAACACTAGGAAATGACTTTTTATATATCAACAAATGATCACTTTTCATTTGAGAAATCTGATCGAACTGATCAATTCTTTGTTTAACAAGCCGTTACTGATACATCAAAACTGTCAAAAACAAAAATATCAATTCATTTTCCATTTTGAAAAGTCTTGATGTTTCTCACCATTCAAATCCATTTTTACTGATCTAGTTATAGAAGAAAGAAATTCTCTGTTGTAATAACTTTTGAAAATCTCCCTCGGGATGAATTTAAAAAGTCTTTTTAAAATCACGTTATAAGGCCAAATTTCCGATCACGTGATCAGATCGGAGCATCCCTGGTTTTCACGGTGCATTACTTTCTGCTGTTACAGGAAGCTGGAAAATCAGACTCTCCCTCTCAAAAACAATGCTGTGTGAGAGAAAACGAGTGACAGCAAAAGACGACCACAGCCATAAATAACATTGGCCATTTAAGCACCATGCAAAGAAAATTAAAACGGACCAAATTTGCCAATGAACAGCGCTGTCAGCAAACAACTAAGGATCCTGCAACCAACAACCCACCCCCACTTTTTAACCCCGGATGTGTAAAAAATGTTTGTGGACTTCACCTCTGCCTTCAACACAATCCTCCCAGACCTCCTCCAAGTTAAACTGTCTCAGATGAATGTGCCTGACCCCATCTGCAGGTGGATCACTGACTTCCTGATGGACAGGACGCAGCAAGTGAGACTGGGGAAAAATGTCTTGACACCACTGTCATTGGACGGGGATGAGTCTGCCTACAGAATGGAGATCTTACCGCTGGTGTCCTGGTGCAGACACAACAACCTGGTGCTTAATATCCAGAAGACAGCGGAGGTTGTTGTGGACTTTAGGAAGTACACAGCCCCCCATCCCCCAATAACCCTGTCTGACAATCCCTTCATGATGGTGGACTCATGTCGCTTCCTGAGCACCACCATCATCTCCATCATAAGAAAGTCCCAGCTGAAGATGCACTTCCTGAAGCAGCTGAAGAAATTCAACCTGTCAGTACAGTTGATGAGGCAGTTCTACACCACAGTCATCGAGTCCATCCTCACCTCTTCAATAATAATAATAATAATACATTTTATTTATAATGTGCTTTACATTACAGAAGTAATCTCAAAGTGCTACAGAGTATAGTTAAAATTTCAGGATACTATCAAGTATGGAAAATAAAAACAGTCCCCAGAAGTAGATAAAACCCATCTAAAAAGTCATTACAGTAGATGCAAACAAAAAGTAAAAACAACACAATAAAGTAAAACACTCAATAGGTCATTGTGCACTAGAAAGCCTTATTAAACAAAAAGGTCTTGAGGCCTTTTTTGAAAAGCTCCACAGATTGTGTGGCCCTTAGAAACTCTGGGAGAGAATTCCAAAATTGAGGGGCCACTGCCTTGAAGGACCTGTCTCCCATAGTGGAGAGTTTAGTCAGTGGTTGGTGCAGGCGGTGTGAAGAGGTGGTAGAGCGGAGGGTTCTTGTGGAAGTGTGTGGGATGAGAAGTTCGCTCAGATAGGCAGGAGCAGTTCCATGGATGCACTGGTGAGTAAGAAGGCCAGTTTTGTACTGAACTCGATATTGGATGGGCAGCCAATGACGTGATCTCAGAACTGGAGTGATATGATCGTATTTGCGTCTCCTCATCAGGACTCGGGCAGCTGAGTTCTGGATGTGCTGGAGCTTTTGTATGCTCTTGCCAGGGGCCCCAATGAGGAGGGCATTGCAATAGTCCAACCTGGAGGAGATAAATGCATGGACCAACTTCTCTGCATCTGGCTGGGAAAGAGAGGGACGGAGTTTAGCAATGTTTTTGAGGTGGAGAAAAGAGGCCTTGCAGAGGTGGCGGATGTGGGTGTCAAATGTAAGATTTGAATCTAGTCTGATACCAAGATTTGTTACACTAGAGGAAAGGGGAATGTCATGACCGAAAATCTAAATACTGCTAAGGGAGTGAGACTGTGTTTGATGTGGAGTGCCGATAATGATAGCTTGAGTTTTATTACTGTTCACCGTGTGGTATGCCACCATCAGGGACATGAAAAGATTGCTGCGTGTCGTGCGAAGAAGGTCATTGGCTGCCAACTCCCCTCTATACAGGACCTGTACACCTCCAGGGCATTGAGGCATGCAGGTCGGATCACAGCAGACCCGTCTCACCCTGGACAGAGTCTCTTTGACTCACCCCATCTGGCAGGAGGCTCCGATCCATTCGGACCAGAACCTCTCGCAACAAAAACAGTTTTTTCCTCTCTGCAGTCGGACTCATGAATGTCAGTCGCAGAACTGCCCACTCCAGCTGCTTTGTTCCAGTCACATGACCAAGTGTTGTGTTTGCACCTGAACTGACCCACTCTGACCACTACCTACACTGACTTGTATAAAGTAGCTTCTTCTCTAATTGTTGTCGCCCCATATTATTATTTCATTGTGTTTATTTCTTAATTTTAATTTTTGCTTATCATTTATTTTTTCTGGCACCAAGTGTCATGTTTTGTGTCACTGTAGTCCCCAGCCCCGTCCAGGTTTCCCTCATGTTCCCCCTAGGCACTCACTACTTATTCAGTTCATTTTAAGATCCCCTGTATCATTTCTCATCTTCCTTTGGTTCTGGTCTCTTTAAGTTCCTATATCTAACCCAGAGTGTTACTAGTTTCAGGTTTAACAGTTCACCTTTCTTTAATTTTCAGTATGTTTAGATTATCTAAGTTGTATCTCCCTTTAGTTCATTTTGTTTCCTTCCCCATTTAGATCTGGTTTCCTCCCCTATCCCGTTCTGCTCCTCCTCTCAGTTTATTAGTCTCACCTGCACACAATTCCCTAATCACTCAGTCCATGTGTGTATATAACCCTGTTTTGTCTCTCATTGTTTGTCGGTCCATTGTCTTGTCAGCTTTGTTCATGTTTCCCTCCTGTGCTGGTTCCTGCTCATAAGTTTGAGCTTTTGTTTTGATTTTCAATGTTTTGTATTTCAGGCTTAGATTCCAACCCTTTGGATTTTCGCAACTCATCCTAAATAAAGGATTCTTATATTTTGCAACCACTCCTGCCTGTGTAGCTCTGGGTTCTTGCATTTTGGGTCCAAACCTCCTACCCTCAACGTGACACCAAGTACCGCAGCGATTTCCTAATGTTGTGATTCTCGCACATATGGCAATAAAACCTTCTGACTCTGAAAATAGTTTACACAACAGATCCTGGGTCAGTACGGAGTTCTACAAAAAAACTGCAGGCATGACAGTCACAAATATCTTGTTACCAGAAAGCTGCATTGTCGATGAGAAAAGAGTAGATAACAGTCCAAGACCTTAGTACTCATCACCAAAGCATAATCATAATGTAGCAAGGGATATTACTTTGGCTGACTGGTTAGCGCTCATGACTCTCTGACCTGGGAGTCTGGGGATCGAATCCCGCCTGGGCCCTTGTTTCTCCACCATGCCACATTTGGCATTGTTGGCAGTATCCATGTGGTACTGTGAGGTAGGTCCATGGATTTGAAGTTTATGACACCCTGCGTGGGAGCACGGGAATGTGCTTGTGGAAAGAGGGGGGAAGATGTGACAGGGTGAGTGTCACTGTATCCTGATTGATCATGCACCCTGGCCACTTGGCCATGGGGATGTCCCTTTGGCTGACTGGTTAGCGCTCATGACTCTCACCCAAAAGTCTGGGGATCGAATCCCGTCCGGGCCCTTGTTTCTCCACTTTGCCATATTAAGCTTGCCCTACTGGGTGTTTTTTGTAATCAACACCTTACTTTTGCCATACTTGTATTACTTTTTGTGCATGTTCTGCTTCTTCAAGATGTTGAAGGAATTCCTCTTTGTGGCCTAAGGATCATGCTTTTGCTTTTTACAGATGACGTGGACCTGTTGGCTTTAACAGACCCAACCTTTCAAAACTGAGACAGCGGGCTTTCAACGGAAAAGGGTACAATACAGTCTCCCGGTCTGGGACAAGGTCCTTTCCCAAGTAGAGAATTTTGTTTCTCGGAGTCTTGTTTTATGAATGAGAGTAAAATGTTGCGAGAGATTAAAAGGCAGATTGGTGCTGCATCCACAATGAGCTAAGCAAGCAGGTGGAGCTCTCAACTGAGCAGTCGATCTACATTCCAGCCTTCATCCATAGTCAAGAGCTTGGAGTAGTAACCATAAAAACAAGGTTGCATATACAAGCGGAATAAATTACTTTTCTCTGCATGGTGTCTGGGCTTTCCCTTAGAGATAGGGTAAGAAGTGTGGTCATCCATGAGGAACTCAAAGTAGATCTGCGGCTCTTCCTCATTGGGAAAACCCAGTTTATGTTGTTTGGGCGTCTGGTTAGGATAGCATGTCCAACTAGTAGGGGACATAAGAGAAGACCCAGGACACACAGGAGCAGCAGGAAGAGGAGGGTGAGAAAGGGGAGAAAAAAAACAGTATACAGAAAGGTGAGGACAGTATGGCAAGCCAAATGAGCATTTATTCTGATATCAGGATATCAGCCAGAATTGTCATGAACATGTAAGCCATTTCTGTCCACTAGTTAACTAGTTAGACATGTTTGTGTCAACTAGTTAAATATCGAGGGTGAAAATGTGCCCACTAGTTAACTAGTGACAGCAGAAATGCGCACTAGTTAACTAGTGAACACATTTAGGCTTCAGTAGTTAACTAGTTGACACAAAAACTGCTCACTAGTTAACTAGTAAAAGCAGAAATGCATAGCAGTCAGCTACTTGAAGGTATTTGTCTCACTAGTTAACTAGTGAGGGTCAAAATGTGCACACTAGTTAACTAGTGGGAGACATAAATGCGCACTAGTTAACTAGTGAACATATTTTGGCTTCACTAGTTAACTAGTTGACACATAAATGGCTCACTAGTTAACTAGTAAAGACCAAAATGCATACCAGTCAGCTAGTTGAAGGTTTTTGTGTCTCACTAGTTAACTAGTGATGGCCAAAATGTGCACACTAGTTAACTTGTGGTAGACATAAATGTGCACTAGTTAACTAGTGAACACATTTTGGCTTCACTAGTTAACTAGTTGTCACATAAATGGCTCACTAGTTAACTAGTAAAGGCCAAAGTGCATACCAGTCAGCTAGTTGAAGGTTTTTTGTGTCTCACTAGTTAACTATTGATGGCCAAAATGTGCACACTAGTTAACTAGTGAAGGCTTAACTCCTAACTAGTTAACTAGTTGGAGTAGGTCAGTGCCACTAGTTAACTAGTGAACCATTAATGGCTCACTAGCTAGCTAGTTGATGGCAGCAGGCTCACTAGTTACCTAGTTGATGCATCCATTGTCCAAACTAGTTAACTAGTGAGGACATAAATGTATACTAGTAAACTAGTTCAAGTCTACATTCACACTAGCTAGCTAGTTGCGCAGAACTCTAATTAGGAGGCGGAGAATTTCTCAAATTAAGACTCTCTATTGGCTCCCTGTGTCAAAATAAAATATGACAACCAATCACAGTGCGGAATTTCGTAAAATCCCACCCCAAACATTTGCATGCGGCACACAAGTTAACATGCTGGCCAGAGGAACCTCAGCTAGTGAACTAGTAGTGGCTTCAGTGTGACACTTACATGTAAACTTGTGAAGGCAGAACTGCTCACTAGTTAACTAGAGAGGGTACAAATGTCCACTAGTTAACTAGTGAGGTGCAAAATAAGTGTCACTAGTTCACTAGTGGGCCCCAAATCGCCCACAAGTTAACTAGTAAGGTGCGGATATGCTCACTAGTTAACTAGTGAGGTGCAGATTTGCTCACTAGTTAACTAGTGCGCCCTAAAGCGCCCACTAGTTAACTAGTAAGGTGCAAAAAAGCATCACTAGTTAACTTGTAAAGTGCAGATATGCTCACTAGTTAACTAGTGGGCCCCAAAATGTCAACAAGTTAACTTGTAGGGTGCGGATTTGCTCACTAGTTAACTAGTGAGGCACAGATATGCTCACTAGTTAACTAGTGATGTGCGGATTTGCTCACTAGTTAACTAGTGAGGTGCAGATTTGCTCACTAGTTAACTAGTGTGCCCTAAAGCGCCCACTAGTTAACTAGTAAGGTGCAAAAAAGCATCACTAGTTAACTTGTAAAGTGCAGATATGCTCACTAGTTAACTAGTGGGCCCCAAAACGCCAACTAGTTAACTAGTAGGGTGCGGATTTGCTCACTAGTTAACTAGTGAGGCACAGATATGCTCACTAGTTAACTAGTGAAGTGCGGATTTGCTTACTAGCTAACTAGTGAGGCGCGGATTTGCTCACTAGTTAACTAGTGAAGTGCGGATTTGCTCACTAGTTAACTAGTGAGGTGCGGATTTGCTCACTAGTTAACTAGTGAGGTGCGGATTTGCTCACTAGTTAACTAGTGAGGTGCGGATTTGCTCACTAGTTAACTAGTGAGGTGCAGATATGCTCACTAGTTAACTAGTGAGGTGCAGATATGCTCACTAGTTAACTAGTGCGCACAAGACGCACACTAGTTGCTGTTTTTGGAGCAATCTAGTTTACTTGTTATGTAAAAATGTGTTCTTACTAGTTAACTAGTGACAAATTTACCTTCACTAGTTAACATATTTGGCCTTTCTAGTTCACTTGTAATGGGACAGGAAGCACTCACTAGTTAACTAGTGAGCATATCTGCATTATAATTTTTTCTCACTAGCTTATAGAGGGCAAACTGAGCCTTACATGTTAAGTAGTGAACACAAAACACTGTCACTAGTTAACTAGCTGCAGAAAAATGCCCCTAAAACTAGTAAAGTTGTGGAATTTGAATAAATACACACTTGGCTGGCATTCTGTGTAACATGTTAACTAGTTCGACCGCTGTACTGCTCACTAGTTAGCTAGTGAGCAAATCCGGCCTTTACATGCAAATGAAGAAATGCAGAACAGCAATGTGATTGGTCCATTTAGGACTGAGAAACAGAGAAAGTATGGCGGACTCTGTTCAGGCTGTTCTAAGAGAAAATTTGATAAACTAAGATCGTTTGAGCACATAAATATGTTTTGACGATATTTGTAGCGAGAAAGTTGTGGTGTATTGCTGTAATCTTTGTTCGGTTAACGTGTGCAGTCTTTAGTTTTCAGTTATTAGTCTGAAAAAGCCTGGAGGCGGAAGGCAGCGGCAGACAGCATGTCTGTTTCTGTTGACAGGAAAGTGCAGAAACTCCGCAGAAATCTCCGTCAGATATATTGTTTCACATTTGTACGGAAGCGACAAGTTTATAATAATAAAAAAGGCTCTATTTTACATACGTTGCTGTAAAGCCTGCCAGCACTCATAGTGTTTTAAAGGTATGAATTTGCGAAGAGATTTAGCACCTTATGCTGGTGGTCTAGTGACTAACGCGTTCGCCTGCAATGGTGAAGGTTGCGGGTTCGATCCTGGTTCATACACTTTAGTTTTGTACATTATTTCACTTTTTTTCTTTTGCATAATTTTTGTATTTATGTCAACAAGAAACAAAATACGTAACGGATTAGTGGGCAGAGTTACACACACACACACACACAGACACACACACACACACACACACAAAACATGTAAACAAGTATTTTATGAGTATGAATCTGATTATTGCCGACAGTCGATATTTAAGCATGTGTGTCCCCCTTCCTCAATCAATCCTCGCAAAATAAAATCATCGGCACAGCACAGCAGGCTTTCTCTTGATCCAGAACTAGCACTTCGAAATTGATCATGTCCGCGGCCATCTGCTGCACAATCAGCTGCTCGCATCGCGGGAAACATTGAAAACAGCTTCATGAACTGAGACACAACAGGGTTAACATCGACAAAAAAATCCACAAATAAATCTAAATAATTAATGCCATTTCCGTCTTTTTCGTTGAAATATACAAATAGCAGATCATAAATCTAGAGCAGAAAAAGCTGCTGCAGGAAGCAGGGTCTGTAGTTATTCATGCACCAATTCATCAATGTGATTATTGATCAAGATCAGGTAAACTGATATTAATGTTGCAACATTTCATTTGATCATCTGAATGATACCATACAACTGAATGACCTGTTGAGTCTCTGCATATTCAGGTATTTACTACGGAAAACAAACAACAGCAGGCAGCAGCAGGACTCCCCATGTTATTTCTCGGGTCGCTGGCCCGCGGTCGTCGGGGCCGCTGCGGTCAGCTCTTAGCCGGGAAGCCCTCGTTCGGCTGCGTGGGCTGCTTCACCGTGGACCAGCTCCCAGCAGCCGCTGGTCGGGAGAAACGCTCTGGCTGCAGCTCCGATCAGACCCTACCAACACCTCGCCACAGACAGCACCGCATTAAAAGCCCACAATTACGACCCGCTCCCCAAAGTTACAATTCTCAAGCACTGATGAACACATACATAACCCACAACAGCTATGAAATGTGTGTTATTTACGGCAAAAAGGAGATATTTTTCAAGCCGACGTGCCAATGTTAACCGCAGTTGCCTTGGAAATGTGCTGATTTTATTATTTTTGTCAATTAAAATCCCCCTTGTTTGCTCTTACGTTTTACGAAAACGCAATATTAATTAAAGCACGCTTTAGTGATCAGCATGTAAAGCAAAGAAGAAATGTGAACATTTCAACCCATTTCGAACCAACCAGTAATATGATTTCTTAACACGGTGCAGCGGCAGCATTTAAAAACCAAAATATAGTTTTTACTCTCCAAAAAAAGGAGAAGACAGTCACGGTGCAGCAACCCATTTTAGTCCATTAATCTCCACAATAAATATCCAGACAGAGAATTTCTACGGCCTTGCTGTAAACTCCAATGTCACCCAGGACCAGTCTTAAAGAGACAACGCGCTTAAAGGGAAAGTGTGTAGATTTCTGGCAATAGGGGGTAGTAAATACCAAAGTCACTGCAAACAAGCTGTATTTTTTGTTCAAGTGAGGACCTTACTAACTAATGCTCATAAAGCCAACAAAACCCTCTGGACTCTAGCTGTAACTCTCAAATTAGGATATGAGATTAATGACTCAGGTTCACGCTCCAATACATTAATTGTTTGAGAAATGCATCTTTTTATGTTGAGTGCCATCCGCCAAATAACACACAAGAAAAGGAAGAAGAAGAGTGTTGTTGCACAGTTTTCAAAGGAGTCAAAAACCACCAGCAAAACCATAAATACAGCTAAATAAACATAGAATCCAACATGGCGTCCTCCAGAGAGTCGGACCCTCGCCTGTGTATTTTATTACTATGAAGGGTACATGAACTGATTAGGAACACAATGTCATAGGGTCAAAGGTCAAGGTTGTGTGAGGTCATATATATATCAAAAATTGCCTGAACGGGTTGAATGATTTTGACCAAATCAGAGGTGATAGCTCCCTATCAAAGGTAGATAAACTGATCAGGTCACAACCTCATAGGGTCAAAGGTAAAGGTCGTGTGAGGCCGTATATATGAAAAATTGGTTTTTGTGTGCAATATCTTCTGAACAGGTTGAAATACTTTGACCAAATCGCAGGTGAGAACTCCCTATCTAAGGTAAATAAACTCATGAGGTACAAAACCTCATAGGGTCAAAGGTCAAGGTTGTGTGAGGCCGTATATATGAAAATTTGGCTTTTGTGTGCAATATCTCCTGAACGGGTTGAAGGATTTTGACAAAATCAGAGGTCATAACTCCCTATCAAAGGTAAATAAACTCATCACATACACAAGTTCATAGGGTCAGAGGTCAGTGTCATGAGAGGTAATATATATGACCAGTCAGGCATATCCCGCGACGCTCTGCATCGATTTGCAGGGCTTTCTTGTTTCTACAGAGTTTATGTAGGGTGCTGCTGGTTTGGGGTGTTACGTCAGCAGGCAGAGTTTAGGAGTCTGACAGCTGTGGGGAAGAAACTGTTTCGGGACCTGGTAGTCTTAGTCCATAGGCTCCTGTAGCGCTTCCCAGAGGGCAGGAGGGTGAAGAGTCCATTCGATGGGTGACTGGAGTCTGATGGTTTTCCCTGCCCTTTTCAGACACCAAGAAAAGAGGAGAGTAACTTTATTTTGTTTGTGTGATTTTATTTTGTTGTGTGACTACTGGTTGCAGTTCCCTGTTCAATTGATTGCTGTTCCCTGTTAAATTTAAAAAAGAAAAAAGTCTAAAGTTTTGTTTTGACTGGAGAGAACTAAAAAAGGTTACACTGTCTTCTGGTACTAGCTCAAAATAACAAGTGGTGCTTGCTGCAGAACCACAAAGGCGGAGCTGCACCAGAAGGTGGAGCTGCACCAGAGTCAGCCCCGCCCATTCCAGAATCAGCCCCGCCCATTCCATTAGAGTCAGTCTAATTCCTTTCAGTTGTCAGACTTGATAGCATTCTGGAACCAAAGAGGGTGTTGTAGCTAAAAAATGCAAGATTGAGGACGGAGTTGAGAAGTTAATTGAACAGTTTTTGTAAAGGTTCCATATAATTAAAAATCTAACTTTTGGAACTTTTAAACATGTTATATTGTCATTTCCTCATAAGAAACACGCCAAAGCCATTTTTAGCCTCATTCATGCATTTTCCTCCCATCTCAGCTTCAATTTGGTCTCCTCCCCCGAAGCGGGTCTGGTCTTGGTTCTCAAATCTGGATATTCTGTGAATTTTCTGACAAATTATTTCTGAAATGACTTCTACTGAGACACCGCCAATAAACCATACATCCCATCTCAGAGACACACTGGGCAGCACAATTACATGTAACGCCACTTGATTTATAACAGATGTGGTGGTGTAGTGGTTATGGAGTCAGGTTGACATGCTGTTTCGCCTCCCAGTAGTGTAAGTTTTAGGTAGTTTACAACCTCTTTTCTTCATTTCTAGCTACACTTGCCAGTACTATGTTTACAACAATTTACTGGTATACCGTTTAACATATAATGTGTTTATTTATTTATTTATTCGTTTATTTAGCCAGTGTGAGTCCATTTGTGAGCAGAGTTTCAACTAAAATGCTGTTTAGGAACGACCAAATTCAAAGAACTTTTAGCGACATAAATATTTTGCTGAAAATAAACATTACAACTAAAATATAAACAAATTGAATGTGGCTAAATAGACTGCTGATGACCCCACTGAGAATCGAACCAGCATCAGCTGAGGGGAAAGCAAAAACCAACTCAGACGATTTTACCTCTAGACTACCAGAGGCCATTCAATAGACTGAAGTGCTGTTGTACACCAGTTTTATTAGACCAGCTGTAGGCAGATATTCGCTAAAAGAAACCTTTTCATTTCGAGATATATTCAGTCTTTGTCATGTAGCAAGTTATATTTATCTTGTTTAATTGGAGTATAGAACATAGCATTAACAACTGTAAACTAGTAACAGCCGTAATTCATGTGGGTCAGGTCAGTTTGCGATAAAGTTGAAAACAAAAACGGAAGTCAGTGGGCTAGGCTGAGTTTGCGTGAATGGGCGGGGTGCAGCTCCGCCTTTGTGGTTTTGCAGCGAGCACCCTCTCCAAAATAACCACAGTTTTTTCCCTCAGTGTCATTTGATCTATTTCTTGGGAAGATGGATGGATGGATGGAGATAGATATATATATATATATATTCAATAATTATTTTTAATATAGCCTTTTTCAATACCAAACTTTCAATACCAAACAAAAATGAACTACAATAAAATTACTGGCACACTAAATTCCAATTCTCCTCAATGGGACTTGAACTCGCCAACTGATCTCCCTTACACGACACCAAACGAGGTGCTTTACTTGATTTGGGAGGGGGGGAATAAAAGCAGTAAAACAATAAAACTTTGAACATTACAACACAAAGAGAAAATAAATAATGTTACAGCAATTGCGGAATGCCATCTGCGGGATTCGAACCCGCCGCAACGACCAACCAGTAGGTGTCAAACCATGACTAAATGAGTGCAAGCCTTGGCGCTCAGGGACACCCATCAGTATGTGATTGTGAGGCCACAGCACATACGTTTTAGACTGGGTGGGATTCTTATACCCAACAGGAGTCTTCTGCCCGCCTTCTCATTAGAATATGCATAATTTGTGTTTCAGGCACTAGTTAACTAGTGAGCTGCTGCACTGCCACACATGTAAACTGGTGAAATTTCAATTGTTCCACTAGTTAACTAGTGGACAAAAATGGTCAGCTTGTATGTGTTTTTAGATGTAACTAGTTAACTAGTGAGCAAATCCGCACCTCACTAGTTAACTAGTGAGGTGCAGATATGCTCACTAGTTAACTAGTGAGGTTAACTAGTGAGCAAATCCGCACCTCACTAGTTAACTAGTGAGCATATCTGCGCCTCACTAGTTAACTAGTAAGCAAATCCGCACATCACTAGTTAACTAGTGAGCATATCTGCGCCTCACTAGTTAACTAGTGAGCAAATCCGCACCCTACTAGTTAACTAGTTGGCGTTTTGGGGCCCACTAGTTAACTAGTGAGCATATCTGCACCTTACTAGTTAACTAGTGATGCTTTTTTGCACCTTACTAGTTAACTAGTGGGTGCTTAAGGGTGCACTAGTTAACTAGTGAGCAAATCTGCACCTCACTAGTTAACTAGTGAGCATATCCGCACCTTACTAGTTAACTTGTGGGCGTTTTGGGGCCCACTAGTGAACTAGTGACACTTATTTTGCACCTCACTAGTTAACTAGTGGACATTTGTACCCTCTCTAGTTAACTAGTGAGCAGTTCCGCCTTCACAAGTTTACATGTAAGTGTCACACTGAAGCCACTACTAGTTTACTAGCTGAAGTTCCTCTGGCCAGCATGTTAACTTGTGTGCCGCATGCAAATGTTTGGGGTGGGATTTTGCAAAATTCTGCACTGTGATTGGTTGTCATATTTTATTTTAACATAGTGAGCCAATAGAAAGCCTCAATTTGAGAAATTCTCTGCCTCCTAATTAGAATTCTGTGCAACTAGCTAGCTAGTGTGAATGTAGGCTTGAACTAGTTTACTAGTATACATTTATGTCCTCACTAGTTAACTAGTTTGGACGATGGATGCATCAACTAGGTAACTAGTGAGCCTGCTACAATCAACTAGCTAGCTAGTGAGTCATTAATGGTTCACTAGTTAACTAGTGGCACTGCCCTACTCCAACTACTTAACTAGTTAGGAGTTTTGCCTTCACTAGTGAACATGTGGACACTTTGAACTGTCACTAGTTAACTAGTGAGACACAAAAACCTTCAACTAGCTGACTGGTATGCATTTTAGCCCTTACTAGTTAACTAGTGAGCCATTTTTGTGTCACCTAGTTAACTAGGAAGCCAAAATGTGTTCACTTGTCAACTAGTGGGCATTTCTTCTGTCACTAGTTAACTGGTGTGCACATTTTGGCCATCACTAGTTAACTAGTGAGACACAAAAACCTTCAACTAGCTGACTGGTATGCATTTTGGCCTTTACTAGTTAACTAGTGAGCCATTTTGTGTCACCTAGTTAACTAGTGAAGCCAAAATGTGTTCACTAGTTAACTAGTGAACATTTCTGTCTCCCACTAGTTAACTGGTGGGCTCATTTTGACCCTGACTAGTTAACTAGTGAGACACAAATACCTTCAACTAGCTGACTGGTATGCATTTTGGCCTTTACTAGTTAACTAATGAGCCATTTTTGTGTCAACTAGTTAACTAGTGAAGGTCAAAATGTGTTCACTAGTTAACTAGCGTGTACAGTTTGACCCTCACTAGTTAACTAGTTGACCTGTTGACAAGATATCAGAATTAATGCTCAAGCGGCTGGCCAAATTGGGCAAAGTTAACAAGTGGGATTTTTACATTCAGTAGTCAGCTAGTACGAGTTTTTGTACCTTACTAGTTGACTAGTAAAAACTAAATGTGTTTTAACTAGTTAACTAGTGGACATTGATCTGTCCACTAGTTAACTAGTGAACACACTGAGCAATACTAGTTAACTAGTAACATATGAAACATTTTAACTAGTTAACTAGAGAGAATTTAGGCCTTACTAGTTAACTAGTTGACATTTAGGCTGTCATTATTTAACTAGTTGACACAAACATGGCTAACTAGTTAACTAGTGGACAGAAATGGCTTACATGTTCTTGACAATTCTGGCTGATATCCTGATATCAGAATAAATGCTCATTTGGCTTGCCACAGGACAGGAGTTAAAGTAGCAAATGCAGCAAGATTTTGACACATTTTCGTTCGTTTTTTTTCGTGAACTGAACTCGTTCGTATTTTGCCTGACGAACGTAAAAGTGAGTGTGTTCGTCCTGGCGTGGGTTTATGAACGCGTTCTTTCGCCGTTCTAGCTCCAGATCTCCACTGAGCTTTTCCAGAGCTGAAGCCTAGCTAAAACATCCTGTTAGCCATATAGTTTATAAAAAGTAGAACCCGCAAATGCGGCCAAACCTAGGCAGTAGCGGTTGGTGCGGAGTCTACCCTTCTACGTCTGTGCTGTGTGGAGGAGTCAAAGTTCATTCAGAAAAATTTAAACGGGACTTAGCTGAGAATTTACTGCAGGGTAAAAACTGGAGCTGGGTATGAGTGTGGACTGAACGGGTGCCAGCCATATATATATATAGGAGAATATATATATATATATATATATACATATACATTCCCACATTTTAAAATAACAGATGACATGTTGATGTCGCTGAACAGTCACTACAGGGTCCCAAAGCCGGCCGGTACAACCGAGGTACAACCATATGACGTCACTACCCAGAGTGCATTGTGATGCTAACAACAATGGAGACCTACAGAGTTATACTATTTTTACAAATTTTATAAAAATGAAGACATCAAGAAGTTTTTTTACACCATTTTAAAATAACCGATACAAACATTTATCTTTTGAGAACCACAAAGTTTTGTAACCTGGGTTCCTTTTAAAACTACAACAAGTAGAAGCACTACTTGCGCCGTTGCCAGACGCCTTTTATTACTACAGCAAAAAAGCTATACCATCGTGCGGTACAGTCGACATTTCCATTTTCTGATTGGTTATTTTTGAGCTGCCTAGTCCCGCCCCTCATGTGCCTCTCTGCCCGTGAGTTACCAGACTCTTTCTCTGTGCAGACTTAAACAGAGGACGACTCTGGCAGGCCAGGCTAGTTCAGTGCAGATGTTTATGTTGAATGGTGCATTTTAGTGCCTTTCTATTTCACAGCAGATTCACTGTGACAAGAAGAGTCATCGATGCTCCTCCTATTATAGCATCCAGAAAAACAGATTTCCATTTGAATGTTCTACCGAAACTGTGAGATTATGAAATGTGTCAGAGATGAAAAATAAACTTCAAAGCGCTTCCATCGAGTATAATGTTTTTTCTCAACATATGTGACGCTTTATTTTAAGTTCACAGAAAGTTCACCATAAATAAACATTTCCGTTAAACTAATCCACCTTAAATTAGTAAAAGCGATTCTCTATTGGACCTCTGAAGCAAAATGAAGTCAAAACTGAACAGCTGTATCTTCCCACTTTTGCCTGGGGCAGCAATCCATTCCTGTTCATCAAGCAGTGGGAAGGAATGCTTTCACCCAATGGGGTTGTGGTTCAAGTCAGTCCCATGAGAACAAACATCTGCTCTGGTAAAGTGTCCTTGAGCAAGACGATGCAACCCTAGCAGCTTTTCTGCTGGATGTTCTTGTGTTTTTTCTATAGCACCAATATGTGGAAGCAAATCAATATTCATTACTTTTTGACATGGTTCATTAAGGTTCTTATCCCTGCTGAGGCCTCTGTCACCAGAGGTCATTCACTCTCGAGCTGCTGTGAAATGCAGCTGTTGAAGGCACTTTGTTCCCCGTGACTCTGCAGTATCTCAAACCATTCAATTCAACTTCCTAATTCCCTTATCCAACCAATTTCTTACACTGTGTTCCAATCATTTGAAGTTGGTTTATGATTATGCATGAAAACACAGACCATAAAATTGCATGTGATAATGTGGTTTGGTTGGCTAATTATCCATTCAATTCTTTAACAACATAATTTTTCCTGAGGCTTAATAGTATTAGGAGCATAAATCTATATTGTGAGCCAAACTGACTGCCCAAAGTCAAGAGTCTTAACTGTATTTCTTGCCCCCTTTTATTTTTTTGTATATTCTTATTGTAAAATATAGCATTTGCCTGCTTTTCACTGTCAGGTCTCCTTGCGTGTTTGAAAAAGCAAGTTATTATTAATTTTGTTATTACTATTATTATTAGTCACATACGTTAAAAATAAGGTTGGAACATTTTTGAATTATTTACTGAAAATAGGAAGATGTTACTAAATAAAATAAATAAAATATAAATGTAATAAATAAAATAAATAAACCAGTGTAACATCCAGAAAGGGTCATTTTTCACCTACATATTGACCTACATGCCACCGGTCATCTGCAGACTCAATTCCATTCTCTAAAGTGGAATTTAAATTCTATCTTCCAACAAGCCAGAAGGATACTGCAGTGCTTGTTGACATTTCAGGGGGACAAGATGTCAGCCCGAAGCTTTCTTTTGATAAGACTGCAGGATTGCACACTCTCATGAAAGGATGAACTTTCATAATTAAATGATATAATTAAATGAAAAATATGAGTTAAATGGTAAATGGCCTGTATTTGATATAGCACCTTCTAGAGTCCTGGAACCCCTCAAGGCGCTTTACAACACAATCAGTCATTCACCCATTCACACACTGGTGGGGATGAGCTACGATGTAGCCACAGCTGCCCTGGGGCGCACTGACAGAGGCGAGGCTGCCGAGCACAGGCGGCACCGGTCCCTCCGACCACCACCAGCAGGCAAGGTGGGTTAAGTGTCTTGCCCAAGGACACAACGACAGCGTCAGGCTGAGCGGGGCTCGAACCTGCAACCTTCAGATTACGGGGCGAGCACTTAACTCCTGTGCCACCATCGCCCCAGTTAACTAATCATATGATGAAATGGACAATATGGTTAAATTAAATGTTTTGATTAATCTGTGCTTAGATTAATAAGGATGAAATGAACTATATGACCCACATATTTAATCAGCGTACGTGACTGGACAAGCACACACTCACCATATCTCCATGATGCAAGTTAAAGTTAATGTCACTTCACATAGATATTTTCTGATCCACAAAACAGAGCTCCTGTATTTTGAAAGGTGTGGTTCTGAGGGTTGCTTGTTGACACCTCTTAACATGGCACGTCCTGGTTGGCCATGTAATCATAATATGGGAATATTAAAACAGAATCACTTGCTGAGTGATTCAGTTTGTTTGAGCAGAGCTCTGGACCGGCCAACCGGAGCAAAACTCTTTGAACCATCAAGACTTTCGACAAGCCAAAAGCTGCCTGCAGTGACACAGAAACTTGCTGCTTCAGCTACTAAGAAACAGCTTTTCTAGACGCAAACTAGTTCCAACCTGTTGTGCCTGGTGACATCTATGGCTCAGAGTAGTCGGTGCTGCGGTTAATCTACTGAACCTCGGTGCCCAGAGGTCATCCGACCTTCCTGACCTCCGGATCCGCGAAGAGGGTCTCCAAAAAGGGTGAGGTAGACACAGCATGATTGCGTCTGATGTGGTTTTGATAAGAACCAACTTTGTTAGCTTATAGCAGACCAAATTCACTCCCACTCAGAACTCAATTTCTTCAGATACGAGGGTTCACACATCTCACACTCCATCCGCTTAGATTATGGGGTGCCATTTGTAAAGTCAAACAGTCATAATCTAGCAGCAATTTTTTTTGGTTATTTAGCATATCATAAGAGAAAAAATTAGGAGTTCACTTTTTTGAAGTCATATTTTCACCATGTTATTCATACATTTATAAATGTTAACATTTCCAAATAAATATTTAGTTAGCAAGCTAAATATTTAATTTGTAGTTAAATATTTATTTTGCAAACTAAATATTTAGGTCTGATCTAAATATTTAGTTTGTAAAATAAATATTTAATTCACTAACTAAATATTTAATTTACAAATTAAATATTTATTTTGGAACTAAATATTTAATTTGTAAATTAAATATTTATTTTCCGAAATAAATATTTAGATCCCAGCTAAACATTTATTTTGGAGCTAAACATTTAGTTTGCAAAATCAGTATTTGAGAAATAAATATTTAAGTCTGACCCAAAAATATAAAGTGTGGAGCTAAATAACATCGTGGAAAATAAATATTTAGCTTGTACTTAAACAATTAGCTAATATGCAAATTTGCTTGCCAATAAGCGCAAGTTGGTTACCAAAATAAATGCTGGATCTCGCTAACTTCTTTATAAACTCTTGCTCTGAACCAGAACTTGTTTTATCTCCGGTTCGATTCTTCTGAACACGTCTGACGTGTTGGCTGAAGAAGAATAGAAACGAAGATAAAACAAGTTCTGGTTCGGAGCAAGAGTTTATAAAGAGGTTAGCGAGATCCAGCAATTATTTTGGTAACCAACTTCTGCGTATTGGCAAGCGAATTTGTATATTAGCTAAATGTTTAAGTACCAGCTAATTATTTATTTTCCACTATGTTATTTAGCTCCACACTATATTTTATATTTTTGGGTCAGACTTAAATATTTATTTCCCAAATACTGATTTTGCAAACTAAATGTTTAGCTCCAAAATAAATATTTAGCTGGGATCTAAATATTTATTTCGGAAAATAAATATTTAATTTACAAGTTAAATATTTAGTTCCAAAATAAATATTTAATTAGTAAATTAAATATTTAGTTAGTGAATTAAATATTTATTGTACAAACTAAATATTTAGATCAGACCTTAATATTTAGTTTGCAAAATAAGTATTTAACTGCAAATTAAATATTGAGCTTGCTAACTAAATATTTATTTGGAAACTTTAACATTTATAAATGTATGAATAACATGTTGAAAATATGACTTTGAAAAAGTGAACTCCCAATTTTTTCTCTTATAATATGCTAAATAACCAAAAAATTTGCTGTTAGCTTATGACTGTTTGACTTTACAAATGGCACCCCATATTAGATTCATCCATCACATGAAGTTGTTTCCTAGTTGTCATGTTTTTAATTTGTTTAGAAAATAAATTTCTTACCTTTTATAAACTTGACTGTCTGAATTAATACGAAGTGTGTTATGATCACTGAAAAAGCAAAGAATCCTAATTCTGATTAAACATTCAAAGACCAATCAGGTTGATACCCTATATCTATATAGAATATTACATCTTATTGGTCATAAGTAAAGATAATAAAATAAGCTTAAAAGCAACATATTATACCTTCACTACACCAGACAGTGCAGGGTTTTCCTGCAGTGAACGAGCTGGCAGTAAATATTTTTGTGCATTAGTAGAGAAGCATCCTGTGTTCAACACTATTCAGTACAGTTAGAACACACTACTGTACAGCTTGGTTTTATTTATTTAGTTTCGGGTCACAGCCGTACTGGTTGGTTAAGAATAAAACAGGTGTTTGCACAACTTCAAACTTTACAAGAATTCTATCTTTTGACTTATTATTTGGACTGAAACATGTTGATAAAAGTAGCTTTCTGGAGTTTTCTCCTTTCAGAAATTATGTATGATTTTTCAGAAATCTGTAAAAGTGATTGTCTCATCATGTACTGTGATAAAATGTAGGCAATACGTCTTGTTATTATTATTTCCTTTGTGCTAAGCACGTCCCACGCAATGGGAAACTGAGCGACCAGAACTAACCAATAGTGTTAGACTACTGCTTACCTGCTTCAAATTTAAGGAACACCTCAGCTGATGCGGAGTTGATGAACTTTTCACGGACAAGTAAGTCTTTAAAATATAAATATATGAGAACACAACAGGACATAAGAATAATACTTGTGAATCAAATCAATCAACCAAAGCTTTATTTATATATAGCGCCTTCCACAACCCTTTTCAGGCGCCCATCGTAAGAAGACATATAGAGAAGTTAAAACATAGAACATAAAATGCAGAGCATAAGGCAATGGAATAAAACCATGAATAAAAGTGACCTAGCAAGGAATAAAATAGCAATTATAAACAAGAACTAAAAATAACATAAAAGCAAGCCGACTTCAAACATGTCCTGGAAACACTAATCGAAAAAAAAAAAGAGTTTTCAGTTGACTCTTAAACAACGTGTTTTAGCTCTGTTTGTCTACTACAGGAGTACATTTATAAACAAGAAACGAGAAGTCCCCATCTAAAAAGAAAAACGAATCCAGAGACTATTTGCATAAAATGCTTGTTAGCCACTAGATGGTGCCATTGGATGAGAGAAATACTCCGGAGAGACTTTAACTTGTAATTTACTGTAACAGAAACATTTTTGACTTTGTTCACAGACATTAAGGCTTATTATGGTAACCTCTTTTAGTCAATGTTTAAAGACCAAGTTCACTCGTTTTGTTCAACACATTAGCAATGCTCTCTAGTATAAAAGAATGCCTTGTGAGTCGATCTCTGAGGAAAACAAACTCACTTGCTCCTGTTTCAGGAAGTAAAAGTAAGCCAGATTAGAGGTGAGCAGCAGACAACAGGATTCTCCTGATAATCACACTTCTCACCTCTGATTGGCTAAGGGCCACATGGCTCTACCATTAACTCTGTTTGCTCTGCTATGATGATGTTTTATCTCCACAAATAACACAAGCCTGAAGGAGTTCTGCCGTAGCTAATGCTAATTAATGCTAATAGTTAGCTTCTACTAGTGGAAATGAACTCCGCACTCTTCTGGATGCTACACAAACAACAGCCTTACCTGTCGCGAGCCAAGATGCGTGAGTCCATGATTGTTATTTTTCAATGTCACGTGCAGTTTACTGGCTTTTCTAATACGACCGTTTCCTCGTCTATTTTCTATCAGTGGCTAATGCAGGAAACAGAGATAGAAGACAATTTTTTATGTTTAGCCAGCGAATTAAATTCAGACTGAACAATCATATTTCAAATATAACAAGTAAAAAGCGGTTTCTCAGTTAACTTGGTATTTAATGCCAGTGAGATCATTTAGTGACCTTTTCTTCAGAGATGATCAAGACTGTGTAAAAATCAAACAAGGTATAACGACTTGATTCAGAACAGCTGTGTCACGATCTCTGCAATGAGAGAACCAATGCACCCATCTGACAAAGAAATGTGCCGGTCCGACCATCTGATTGGCTGCTTGGCATGTTCCTGCCCACATATAACAAGCTGTGACAATCAGAAATCAGTCACAGGTATGCAGGGAGAGCTTACAGAAAGCCTAAAGGTACGTGCACACGAGAGCTCTAAGCTCCTCATTAGGCATACTAGAACTCCAGGGTAGTTGCTGGGATGGGGAACTTGACCAGGAGATAGGATGTCCCAGTCCTCTCAGCTGTTGTGTCTCTGTTATGGCCACCAGCCTGGCGCTGGTGATCCAAGAGCCAGGATCACCCAGCCCCGGTGATCAGCCACACACCACCCCTCTTCCTCCTTCACATTTTTAACACCTCCTGTTGGGCGTAACAGTCTCCATTCAAATCCAGCCCTTTCAGAAATTTGCACAGATGTCATCATATCACAACTGCTTTGGCAGTGAGTGATGTCACTGATCAGCCCCAAAAAGTGCCCAAAGTAACAGTAATAAAAATAAAAGCATTTATTTTATAGAAGTATGTCATGATTTATTCCATTCAGAGGACAAGTGCAGCTCTGAGTTTTGTGATACAAGCCCCGTTAATTAAGTCTGTGGGGCAATTTCCCGTATTTTCTAACAGCTTTGGGAGAATACCATCGAGTTTTCCGGTGTCGGGAGTTTTAAATGCGATCGGTGCTTTTCTTTTTTTGCTTCCACCTGCTACTCTTCTAATTTTACTGCTGCTGGTTGTTTTGGACGTCTGCTGATGTCATTTCCTACTGAGTTACAACCAGTCAGGTTGAGGTTCCACTAGGCTACTCCACCGAGCTGTTCAGAGTACCTACTCCGGAGCAGGTACTCAGAGCAGATTCCTCAAAACGGCTGTTCGGACGGCCGGTCAGGTGGAGACAAACACGTCGGGAGGTTCCTGTAAATCTACCCTATAGCTCTTCTGGTGGAAACACGCCTATAGAGCTCCGGGAGTTGACGTCACGTTTCCCGGCATGCAACAGTTCAAATCGAAACGGCGCCATTAGGCAGGCAGAAGCCGGCAGCTGGACTATTTGTTATTGTCAGAAAACTCAATCAAACGGGAAATATGGTAGATTCCTGTTGTGCCCCAGGATGCAGAACAGACACGGACGACATAAGGAATGAGCCATCTACAGGATTCACCAAGTTCCAGAGCGTCGCAAACGTTGGATCATTGTAATAAAACGCGCTAGTGACCGGGCTAAAATGAAACTGTGGGATCCCGAGAGTAAAGGTTTTCGCTTATGCAGCGACCACTTCATATCAGGTACTTAAACCAACGTTTCCTCAACTGTGTATGGTATTTATTTTAAATGCTTTTATTACGATTCTTAGTGGGCTTCCTAAACTTATTTTGGCGTGGCTTTTTCTGTCTTATTACTCATAGTAACAAGTAAAGATCACGTAAAACGTTGCCTCGTGAGTTCTGCGTGCTGCCGTTTACGTGTTTTATGACCACAGCAATTAACCGGCTAAGCTGTATTTAATTTTTAAGCAATGGTTGATCAATTGTCAGATCACACATAAAAAGCACTTTGGATTGCTATTTTCTGTCTCACTGAGACAGATCTCAGACGGATCCTGACGCTCCTGCCCGACATTTTTATTTTATTCACGGAAAAAAAATCAAACTAGTGATTTCTCTTGGCGTTCAGTTTATACATTCAAACAGCATAGCACTCTATTTAAACTACTTACATGTAAATCTGTTATTTGTTCATCCATCCATCCATTTTCATCCGCTTATCCGGAGTCGGGTTGCGGGGGCAGTAGCCGAGAGGCCCTGACTTCCCTCTCCCCAGCCGCCGGAGCCAGCTCCTCCGGGTAAATCCCAAGGGGTTCCCCGGCCAGGTCCAGTAAGAAGTCTGCTCCGACAGCTTCTGGCGTCGGAGCGGGCAGTAGCGTCGAGAGTCCCAGACCTCTCCCCAGCTCCTCCGGCCGGGGGAATCCCAAGGGGTTCCCCCGGCCAGGTCCGGTGTAGTCCGCTCCGACAGCTTCTGGCGTTTTTAAAAAGTGTCCCAGGGGCACGGTAAGGGTCGGAGATGTTTAGTCTATTTAATTTCTGACTATATAAAACGATTTCTTCTGTTTTAAAGTGTGAAGTAAACTCAGACGAAGTAAAATCCAAGCGGATCCCGTTCACGTTCATGGTTACATCCGTGTTTGTTTACCTTTTTTTTCCTGCCAAAATGGCGTCTACTAACTGAGAGTCACGTGGGGTCCGGAGCTCTATTGAACCATGTTGTGAGCCCCATGTTCCTAAACAAGTCGACCGGGACCCTCTCCCTACAACAACAACACACTGTGGAAACCTCTCACCTCAAGCCCTACTGCCCCCCCCCCCCCCCCCCCCCGCACCCAGTTCTGTGGAAGAGAGCAAGCTGACTGGGTTTATCGGATCTGCCAAATGTGTGCACGCCTGACTTTAGAAACCATAGCATGGAATCTAAAAAGAACTGCATTTGTGAAGAGGACAGAAAGGAAAGAAGATGGGGCCCCGGACTGCCTCAGCGAAGAGGCGCTAAACCACAAAGATCACACTGGGGGAGTTTTTGTGCTGCAAAAATAAAATCTTCCTGTTAAGAAGTTGATCTGTGATTCGAGACAGTAATAAAAATAAAAAAAAGAAATTGCCCGGAAGAATGAGAAAAAATTATGATGCATGAAGGTGGGAGGGGTGGAATAAAAAGTGATTGCTGGTTCTGATTGGTGTGGTTGTTGCTGCGGGGTCTGAAAGTGTGTGTGTGTGTGTGTGTGTGTGTGTGTGTAAACAGAGAGAGAGCTTGATCTCCTCGGATCTGTTAGAATCTCGTTTTTTTAATAAGAACTTTTCATATTTAGCCTAAGCTGTTCTTCCCTGTGTTGGATTAACTTTTTTTCTTTTTGTGTGTGGAATAAACTTTTCCCTCCTTCGGGAAGGAATTAAAAGTAATTCGTGGGGGCCTCCTTTCCTTCTCTGGCATAGAAAAAGTTGAGTTTGCTGGTTGCTTCATTCCATCCCAGGCAGTGTTGGGAACGTTACTTTAAAAAAGTAATTAGTTATAGTTACTGATTACTTTGTCAAAAAAGTAACTCAGTTATTAACTGAGTTACAAGATTATAAAAGTAACTAATTACCAAGAAAAATAACTACTCAGTTACTTTTTCATTAAAGCATGCAAGAATTACTATAGTGAAATATAAATGACTAATGACTGGAACATAATAAAATTTATGTCCAAATATTTTTTATAATCCTGAATAATTTAAATAAATAAGCACTTAACAGGAGGAACTACTAACAGCAGCATTACACTTATCTAGACTATTAAAAGGTCACTGTGTGATGTTTAACAAGAGCCTGAGGGTCTCCGCCCACCCGGCCAATCATCATCGTGTTTGTAAGTGCGTTACCGACCCCTCTCTCTCCCTGGCTGCAGCTGAAGTGTGGCGGTCAGAAAGCCTCACACTGTTGCTCAATGTTCGACAAGCACATAGTAACACACAGCCTTCCGTCCCCAGTAACGGTAACGGCGTTGCAACAGTGGGAAAAGTAATTAATTAGATTATTCTGTTACCTAAAAAAAGAACGCCGTTAGTAACGCCGTTATATTTAAACGGCGTTACTCCCAACACTGATCCCAGGTTGTTACACCAGCGCTCACCTGATCAGAGGGCAAGCTTATGAGGGTCTGTTCTGAGCGTGATGAGCTCATGCAGTGTGTTCTGATACAGCAGGAGTCTTCCTACAGCAAAATAAAGGTGATTTTACCAGTAATAAAAGCCTAGGTTCCACAGAGTAAGGGTGTTCATCAGGAGGGGTCTGAGGTCAAGCCCACCATATTGTACCGTGAGCCAAGGTCTTGAGATATAACACCTAGAGTTAGCCCAGTGGCTTGGCTTACGACAACTAATAAACTAATACTTAAATTATTCACCGACACAATAAACAAACTAGTCACGTGACCCAAGTAAAACTCTAATGAGTCACATAGTTTTCTCTGAAATGAAGCAAGCTTCTGATCGAGGCTTCATAGTGCTCGGTGCAAACCTTAAAGCCTTAGTGTCATATTTCCCATCGCTGACTGGAAGTTCAAAACTTCAACTGAACAATAATATTCTGCAATATTGGTCTGAACACGATAGATCATTCAGCCCAAGCAGGGAGCTGATGTAAATATCTAGACACAATTACAACTAAGGGTCAACATTATCAAACAACACCCCAATGTCACCATTTAAAATCCTGCTACAAACCTGACCTACTCCATGGCAAGCAAAGGTCTGTGATACAAAGACGAAGCAGCACTTTCCTTAAAGTCAAAATAATAATAAAAGCCGATGGTTGAACAGCAAGGGCGTAGGAACGAGTTTAATATTGGGGGGGACACATTTTGGAAATCTAACAAATCTGTTGTCAATATATACCGTAGGTCAACTTCACTGAAAAAATACATTAAATGATTATTTCTGATTCTAACGTGTCACTGAGTGTTTCATGCAGGCTGAACATGAACAAAGTCTCCTGCTGCTATCTCCTGCATTAGCTTCTGATAGAAAATCTGATAGATGGTGAAACTCTAGGATTAGAAAAGTCTGACAGATATGACTCAGGGCGTAAGGCAAAGCCCAGAAAGACAAGAAAATAACTTTTATAGCCCAGTTCACTAACATTCTGTTTTTTTTTTTGATCGGGGACCCATGAGTAGGGTTGTCACGATACTAAAATTTCAAACTCGATTCGATACTTGAAAAAATACTCGATACTCGATTTCGATACTATTTAAAAACACCCATTTATCGAACAAGTTTATTCAAAAAATAACATTCCTCAATTTATATTACAAAAATTAAATGTTAAAGGAGACATAACATGCTTTTAAGTTATTCCTTTTTACATCTAAATCCTTCAGTTGGGGGTCTAAATACAGTGGAAATGCAGTTCTTTGGTCTGATTTCCTCATTATTGTTGCTCTACAGACCCTCATCTACCCCTGTTCTGAGGAGAGTCTTGAGAACGAGCCGTTTTTGGGTACTGTCTCTTTAAACTGGAGGAGGAGCTGTAAACTCCGCCCCCCTCCATAGTGCAGACCTGTACTCTCCTCCCCCAGCCGGACTTTGTAGTTCTATAGAGAAATCATTATTTAGCATAGCAGATTTAGCATAGCATATTAGCATTTTTAAAACATGTGGGGAGAGTAGTTAATCAAGCTGTTTCAAGGCTGCTAACTCTCTCATGCATTTGTCTGTAGTCACTCACACACACCCGTCACGGCCGACGGAGGGACAAGTGAGCAGGCACGTGCGCGCACACACACACACACATCCGTCACGGCCGACGGGACAAGCGAGCAGGCACGCGCACGCGCACACACACAAGGAATGCTGCTTGCTTATTTATTTCTATAAAAATGTTTAAAAAAAATGATACAGCTCATTAAAACACCATTAAAAATATATTTTATTAAGATCTCTATCTATATATATATACATACATACATATAATTATAAATAATTTTATAAGTAGTCTTATTTAATATTGGGTGTCTTAATGGCTGAAAATGGATAAAAAGCAGTTACATTTTAATTTAAAGATTTGAGATTCTAGTCAAAAATAAAGAACATTCCTCCAAATGTTCTTTAATGTGATTATAATTCTAATGCTTACAACTTTGTTTTTATTGTCTGCAATGCGTAGCCTATATCTTTATTAAATATGTGTTTAGCTGCAAAGTGGTAATTCTCTCTAATGTGTACAGAGAGGTGGACATCAGTGCTGCAGTGAAATTCCCAAGATCAGTCTGCTTTGCTAACAAATATAGTTAAATCTTACCTGCATTCTAAATAAATACCGTTAGGTGGAAACATCAGTAGGCATTGAGTTATTGATACAATCCCTAACAGCCAGAATGGAAGAAGAGCATGCTGGGTCATCCTGGATCTGAGCCTGTGTATTTACCTACAGGATGCAATAAATGTCTACAAGGCGGAGTTTGGACCATTACATCTAAAAGAAAACATACAATCAGTGATTTTTTTATTGTTTACATTAAAATACAAATTTTCTAAGTATTAACCTCACAGCAAAAAAGTAGAACAATATAATAAACAGGTTTTAGTAGTTAAACAGGCGTTGTGCACACAGGTGCTTTGTGTCCCGGTGCTGTGGTATCTAGGTCTCAGAGTTCCTGTCCTCCTGCCGTCTTCTGTTGTCCTCAGGATACGGATTGATGTTTCCTGATGATGAGGGAGGGGCAGTATGTGGGCTTCAAACTGGTCCTGGATAACAGTGGGAGACCTCCGTTGTCTGAATACTGAGACCAGAGAGTTGGTGAGATGCAGATCTTCTCTACCTCATCTAGAAACGGAGTTGGTTCAGGGAAAACTTTTCCAAAGACCAGTTCCATGATGTCATCGCCATATTCTGCAATGATAGACGATAACTTTAATGACATATTTTGTTTACAAGCAGCTTTAGGAAAGTTGTTTCTTTAGCTTTCATGTTTATAGTCACGTTTGTGTTGCTGCAGTGACTTCATATTCTTACAAATGTAATAAAATAGTGACACTAAAATTATACAAATGATTCCTTATGAAAGGAAGCTCATTAGAGAGCAGTGCAGACAGACTTACTACATGCTGCAGCTGTTTTTACAGGCCAGCTGCTGCTGAATTTGGGGAAAGTTATTCTGCACACATCCAGATCAGATGGTCGATTACAGAAAATAATGTAATTCAATAATTTCTAAACAGACTAAACAAGTAAAACATCAAATAAATCACTCTGCTGTCATCAGACGGAGTGATTCAGGGGGTGAGGTGTTCTTAATGATGAGGGTGGCTGAGGTGTGTCATCACTCACTTTGGTCTGGTCCAGACCGTCTCTTTACTGGTGAGCCTCCTACCTCAGTAGGTGACGTGAGCTCCAACATCTGAGCGTTCTGTGTTCCTTAGAGGAGAAGAAAAGTAACATTAGCAAGCTGGCTAAATTATTTTTACTAGCATCTCAAGGACTTGGAGAAGCAGATCTTCACTTACCTAAACATCAGACCAGTTTGTCCCAGCTGAGCTCATCAGGGCGTTAGTCTGACAGCCTGTCAGTGAAACACGGCTCCAGTCTTCTGGATGTGGACTGTAAAAAGCAAAGGAACATTTTTACTTTGTTTTAATTATTTTACAGCTGATTTGATCAGCTTTCCGATGCTCACGCTCATACAGACGGTGAGCTTTGCTGCGTCTGACTGATGCAGAGTTCATTTTTATATCTGCAGTGAGACAAAAAACTAACCTCACTTCACTCAGAGATTGTTCTTTAAAACTCTATTAAATCCACTGTGTTGACGCACTTTAATGACTTTGTCACGCTGCATTTTAGCTGATATGGGACTTTATTTACTGGATGCTAAGATTACATCACACTCACGTAAAATAACACACAGGCTCTCTGCTGCTACAATCAGTGGATGTACATCTGGTGTAAAAGAAGGCGTTGATCAGAAATCACGTTTTATTCCACGAAAATCAGCCAAATCCACATTAATCTGGGTGCTAACTTTACTAGCATACTGTGCTAGCGATAGCAAGCCGGATGCTAACGCTTTAGTGCTGCTAATGCCCGTAAACCTAAAGTAAAGTTTGTCGACATTTTAGAGTTATATGAAGCTTACCGCTCTGCTGCTGTGTCCCGGTGCTGTCACATTCAGATGGAAATGACTCCTTTTAGATAGATGAAGCCCTCGGTACTTACTAGCCAGGAGACACGAACGAACCACGCGCGCGCACGCACGCACACACACACACACAAACACACACAAACACACACACACACTACTTTTTCTTCTGTTTTTTTTTAGCAGTAGTGTCATCAGCTCCTGGGTTTAAATACTGCCACACCACCCTTCCTTAAAACGAGGAACAGTTTTGAGCTGTGTGTGGTTAAAATAACCAGACATTCTGCATTTTTCCAATAGGACTACAAAAAATCTTAGCGAGATGAAAAAATGGCGGATTGGGTCTGTGTTTAGCCGAGGGCCATTACCATATTTGGTAGTTATCCTGACGAAATAAATTACTGATGTAATAGATAATTTGAAAAACTGAACGGGTGGACAAATATGCCCAAAACTTAATTATTAAATATCTAAATAGCAACTCCAGTGAATAATATAAGCCTTTTTGCTCACTTAGACATTTAAAATGTGAAACACACTGTGTTAACGGATGAAAAAGTGGGTTTTTCATGTTATGTCTCCTTTAAGAATTAAGTGTATTAAGTGCTTAAACCTTTCAAGTATCAGCATTTTTTAAAACGTGCATACAAAAACTGGTGAAAGTTAACACTTTAAATCATGAAGTGTCTCACTATATATACACTATTTGCAGAGTGATGTTTTGCTGCTTAAACTCTGTTTAAGGTGCATTTTTGTCATAAGATGTAATGCCATATGTTTTGTTCTGTACTTTTGAACAACTCTGTTGGTCAATAAAGGGAGAAAACGAATTTCTCCACAGTAGGACAAAGGTACATCTACCGGTAATCTTAATAAAAACAGACTGGCGCACGGCAGTGACGTCATTAAAAGCGCCGGTTAGATTGGCCGCAGCTAGTCTGTTCACGCCTAGAAATCCCAGACCAGACCCGCTCCAAACGAACAGGGGAATCACGTTAATGATTCCTAACAAAACCTTTCGACATGAAGATGTTTTGGTGCAGATAATGTCTTATTTCGAGGCTGCACCATGGGTGCCCGTCCGCACCCGTTATATGGATATACGCTGACGGCGATTCGGCGATGGACCTACGGTAAATACCCCGGGGAATCCAAGTAGCACCAAAGTTGTCAGCGTGAGTAAACAAACGTACTGCATGCTAGAAATTAAGTCCGGGTTGCAATAAACGGGAGTTTCCTTTAAGCACATTAGCGTGAATATACAACTACGTGTCGGACTTGGTATGCTAATTAAGTTGGGCTGTGAAGCGCCTCCCAAATTCGCTGTTTATGTTTTTGTTTATTTATTTGGCAGACAAAACTTGGATCGGAGACAACTCGCGTGGGAAATTGCTATGTAGCCATGCGGCGTCTTCTTCTGTTTGTCTGGGAGGCGGAGGCTGCTTTACGGCATCTGGCTGTCGTGCGTGTCGGTGTACTTGAAGAAGGCTGTGTATAATAGTCCATAATATCGATACCACAGGGATGGAATATCTCATTTAGATACCACTTTTAGTATCGATTTATATCTGGGTATCGATTTTTTTGACAACACTACCCATGAGCCAGCCAGAAGGGGAGGAGACTTAGGCTCCTTTGACACTGTAGACCACAACGTTCTACTAAACAGGTTAAAGGCCCTGGCTGGGATTTCAGGTTCTGCTCTAGATTGGCTCTCTTCTTATCTCACCAACAGAACATTCACAGTGAAGTCCAAAACCTTCTCTTCAGATACTGCCTCTCTAACATGCGGGGTCCCACAAGGTTCAGTTCTAGGGCCTCTACTATTCGCATTCTATATTCTTCCCCTAGCTGGCATCCAGGGGCGTAGCACCAAATTCTGGGCCCTAGGTACAAGTCTTCTAGGTGGGCCCCCATGCTCAATTACTTAATATCTCTCTTACACATTTTTTGTCATGCTATAAGACAAGATAATAAATATGATCTTAGTTTAACCTCTATATTGAGCAAATACAAATGCCAGCATAATAAAAGTGAAATGCCCAGACTTCACACATAATTATTTTTATTTGCCAACAATGTGTTCAAACAAAAATCCTGGAATTTATTTTCCAGTAAATGCCCACTGACGGGTCTTCATGTTAGCAAAATCACTTATGAGATCTTTAAAGTCCAATCCTTTGGCTAATTGGCTTTCAATAGAAAGAAGAGCTAGGCTGTTCAGTCTATCCTGGGACATTGTTGATCGCAAATAATTTTTCACCAGTTTCAGTTTGCTAAAAGCCCGTTCACCCCCAACAACAGTCACAGGTAGTGTGCAAAAAATCCTCAGTTTAATACAAACTTCTCCAGAAATGCTCTGTAATTGCATCCTGTATGGCATTAAGCAGCTCAAGAGGAGACAGAATGTGTGGAAATGTGGCACCATATATTGTTCTCAGGTGTAGCATCTCATTCTCAAATTCAGCTGTGAGATCCTTGTAATATTTTCTCATCAGTGCCTGGCATGATATCTTCATCTGCTCTTCGGTCATGTCTGTCATGGTTCATGATGTTAAGCTTTGCTAATACTGATATATATTGATATATAAATACATATGACATGAAATAAACCAGGTTCTCTCTGTGAATGTAATGTACTCTAAATTTTATAATCCCTGCATTATCAGCCAAATTATAAGATTGTCCGTTTTCAAGATCAAATATAAAGAAATTAAAAATAGGCTTAAAATATCTAACCAAGTCAATAACAATCCTGTAACACCAGTGTCATCATGCTATACGAAAAGCAGTGGCAGCTTCTCATTCCTGAGATTACCACGAATCCATCGATACCAAGTTTGTCCTGGTCCATGACTGGGAAGGAGCTGAAATATCCACACAGAGTGAACCTGTTTTTACTGCGAGGTCCGCGAATTAATTGGCGGCGGCCGCCCGCGATAATAATTCTGATTAGGGCTGCAACAACGAATCGATAAATTCGATGAAAATCGATTACTAAAAGCGTTGGCAACGAATTGCGTCATCGATTCGTTGTGTCGCACAACTCTTCCAAAAGCGCCCCCCCCCCTTCCTGCCCGCCGTTGCGCACAGACCAGAGCAAGTCAGATCAGCGCGAGGGAGAGCCGCAGATCAGCGCGAGGGAGAGCCGCAGATCAGCGCGAGGGAGAGCCGGCAGATCAGCGCGAGGGAGAGCCGCAGATCAGCGCGAGAGAGAGCCGGTACCGGCAGATCTGCGCGAGGGAGAGCCGGTACCGGCAGATCAGCGCGAGAGAGAGCCGCAGATCAGCGCGAGAGAGAGCCGGTACCGGCAGATCAGTGCGAGAGAGAGCCGGTACCGGCAGATCAGCGCGAGGGAGAGCCTGCAGACTTGCGCTGCTGCGAACCGGTTCCGCATTGTTGCACAGCGATCCAGGCAGCTGCTTCCAGCGCACGGTCCATTCTCAAAGTGGCGCAACCAAAAAACTATAATTAGCACACGATCGTTCTTGTCTGCACATGTTCTCTATTTTCTGTCTTATTTGTGCCAGAAGCCTCTGTGTAATCCATACCCTCTCCAGGAGTGTTAGTAAAATCCCCTCAGACATTACTGACATGTTCTAATATTATCAGATGAAAAACTAAATTATCAGACATGCTGTCTCATCTGCTGCTTTTTTAAACTTGCAAAAAGTAACAAAACCATTTGAAAGCCACTATTTGTAGATTCTCTGAAAGTTTCCATGGAGTGTGTGACAACTTATTTTTTCATTGATCCTATCGTCTAATCTCACAGCTGAAACAAGCATCCTTAATAATCTGTGCACAGGAAGCTTACCGATGCTGTAGTAAAACAGGTATTATAATTTATTATTAATAAAACCTTGTTGCAGCACTGAAGCATAAAAATGAGATTTTGCATTAAATATGCAAAATATTTACATATGAATTGTTTTAGAGCCCTTTTATTGGCAGAATCTGATATTAATTTAGTTCTTACAAAAAATGGGTCTCAACGTGGTTTGTGTGGCGTTGCCTTAGTGTGACGTCATAGGCACAGATTCCCTGTCCTCTTGTTTGGAAATGGAAATATGATCACCCTATATTAAACAAACTGTCCACCCGGGCTTTTGCGCTGCACAGAGACGCTTCGCTGCCTATGACTTTGAACGTCAGTTGAGAGTCAGTCTCATGCAGACTGACCAATGAAGAGAGGGCCTCAAGTTAAGACCCTCTCCTCATTGGTCAGTCCACACGAGGTGGGTCAAAGGTTACTCTGGGCGGGTTACGTGTTGTCAGGCATTCAAGTATTGAGTATATTTACTGCATATTACAGTAAAATATTCTGTATGTGACCATATTATGGTGATCCTTGGGTCGTGATGATGGAGCCCTTGAATATTGTTGCCCAGGGTACAACAAAGTGCTAATCTGGCCCTGGTTCCGCCGTCACATTCCCGCAGAAACTGGTTGATCACACCGGGGCCAGACTAGCATGTGGTTTTACAACCACAATGTCCTCAGAAGCAAAAACGCTTTTAAAAGGGAGGGAGGAGTCCTAACTGTTGCTGCAGGCATGTTGTGTGAGAGTGCAGTTATATACTGGTTAATATCGTTTTGGGTTCAGTTGCTTTCATGTGGCCTAATGTGAGTCTATTTGGGATCATTGGAATGATCAGCAGCATTTCTTGATGTGACTTTATGGCAGTTGCCCAGGGCATCATCGCAAGGAGGATGGCATTCATTTACTTTTGTTTTATTTGGTATTTTTTCAGTCATTTTTGGAAATGGTGATCAATTTTGATTAATTCACAGCCTATGTTTAATTACATTTAAAATAAATGTCAACAGATGAGATCAAACACAACAGATGAGAATTGCCCTTAAGCTGTTTAACTTGGACCAAGCATTTTAGGTCACAGATAGATGTAGCTTAGGGTCTCTGTCTATACACCTTATAAGACAATTTAGGTGATGGCATGCTGTTTTTCTGCTATTGACCTGTTTTCTAATAATGTTGTGTTAAATAAAGTGAAGGAAGGAGAGAAATAACGTTTCCCTAGCAGTTTTTAAAAATTTCCCCATGTAATCCGATTAATCGATTAATCGTGTCGAGACCCCATCCGATTAATCGATTATCCAAATAATCGTTTGTTGCAGCCCTAATTCTGATTAATATATATATTAATTAATTAGTGTTATCACTGATAACACTAATTAATTTATATTTGATCTTGATGGTGAAACTAAAGGCGTTTAACACTGAACACCTAACATGAATGCAGCTTCTGAGAGCTAGCTAATATCAGCTAAAACTGTGTTCTGCTGCTGCTGCTCACCGTCCTTCTACTTGCTTCTGTTCAATTAACTTTTCCTCCTTCTCCTTCTTTTCTTTTCTGGAAGCCAGATTTCCCTTTCTTGGGAAAAGACATGATTGACTCTCCTGCCTCCAGCTCTGGCTGTCGGCATCTGCGATGTCTCATAGCTGTACATGCGGCCGTGCAGCCCCTGGCCGCTGGTGTGGTCTAAACCACTTTGCACATTTTTAAGGGGTGATAGATGCCTCAGAGATTATTCAGTTATTATTTTTAAGGCGAAATTCTATTTCTTAACCTCTTTATCCAGGTAAAGGGAAGTTTATTAAGACATTAAGTAAGTTGGGGGGAAAAAACAACAACAATAAAACATTTTTATTCAAAGCTGTCTCAGGGCCCCTCCCTGCAGTGGGCCCTGGGTAAACGGTACCCTTCCCCCCCCCCCCCAGTCCGACGCCCCTGCTGGCATCATTCAGTCTTTCCCAGACATCTCCTACCACATCTACGCTGATGATATACAGCTCTATATGTCCTTTATGCCACACCAGTTGGACAGGCTGGCCACACTTGTACTCTGCCTGACCCAGATCAGTAACTGGCTGTCCAGCAACTTTCTTGTCCTCAATGCTAACAAGACAGAGACCCTGATCGCTGCACCCCCAGAACTTCAGCCAAAAATCGAGCAAGAAATTGCCTCTTTTTGCCCATCAGCCAAGGCCAACATTAGAAACCTAGGAGTTATTTTTGATCCAGCCTTAAGTTTAGACTCACATGTCAAAACCATCTCCCGCTCTTGTTTCTGTCAACTGAGAAACATTTCAAAAGTCCGTAAACTGGTTTCTACTGCAGATCTGGAAAAAATCATCCATGCCTTTGTGTCATCACGCTTAGTAACGCTCTTTTTACTGGTCTCAGCAAAACCTCCCTCTCACGCCTTCAAGCCATCCAAAATGCAGCAGCCAGACTCCTAACCTAATCCAGCAGACGAGCTCACATCACTCCAGTTTTACAGTCCCTCCACTGGCTCCCGGTAGAATATAGAATACAGTTTAAAGTTTTAGTCCTGACCTATAGAGCTCTTAACAACCAGGCTCCAAGCTACCTATCTGAGCTTTTATCCCCACACACCACCTCACGGAACCTTAGATCCACATCTGAAAACCTCCTGGCTGTTCCTCGAACCAGACTGAAAACCAAAGGGGACAGGGCCTTTCAGACTATTGCACCCAGACTTTGGAACAGTCTACCTTCAAATCTCCGTCTCTCTAACACTGTAGAGGTCTTTAAAAATCATCTAAAAACTCACCTTTTCATCCAGGCGTTCCCTCCCTAAATGTTCAAAAAGATGGCTTTGTTCGGGTTCACACCTTCACTTTGTTTATACTCATGATTTTATTTTCTACGTTTAACACTGCTATTGTTTTTCTGATGTTTTTTATTTGCCCTGATCTTTATCATGTTGTACAGCGCTTTGTGATTTATGTCTGTGAAAGGCGCTCTATAAATAAACTTTTACTTACTTACTCCCCATTAGCCGGATCCAGGTGATTACCGGCCAACGTGGACGTTTTAATTATAAAAAAGCTGTTTATGTGTCAGTAGTGTTTTATTTTTATTTAATAATATGAATGTAGGATATATTTTAATAATATGAATGTAGGATATATTTTAATAATATGAATGTAGGATATATTATCTTATTCCTATGGGTAGAGATGTGTAAACAGATTTAATACAAGACTAAAGCTGTGAATATTCAGTCTGAATTGATCTGACTCTCATCAGAATATTTTAAACTACATCAGCCAACAATGCTGACCAACAATCAGAAAAATCTGTTTGTTTCTGACAGAATGAAAAAAGAAATAATTCACTTACAACAACAGCTGGAACTACGTTATTTTTCAGATGGACAAAAGAAACAAACAGTGGCCAAAATTGCAGTCTAAATGCACCAGAAAGCAGAGTTTAACACTTATTTTTCTGATATTTCTAAGGGAGTGTATACAGAATGTAATTTATTCTTAAACCGTACTGCCCAGTCCTACTTGTTATGGAATTACATATATTTAACTGTGTTCACTTATTATTACATTCAAATCTTCCTCTTATCAGTAACCTAAAACCATCTCATTCTTCACTGTAGCACCTACCTGCACCTCAGCAGGTCTGGTGCTCCCTGTCTCACTCTCAACAGGTCTGGCGCTGCCTGTCTCACCCTCAGCAGGTCTGGCTCTCCCTGTCTCACTCTCAGCAGGTCTGGCTCTCCCTGTCTCACTCTCAGCAGGTCTGGTGCTCCCTGTCTCACCCTCAGCAGGTCTGGCTCTCCCTGTCTCACTCTCAGCAGGTCTGGTGCTCCCTGTCTCACCCTCAGCAGGTCTGGCGCTCCCTGTCTCACCCTCAGCAGGTCTGGAGCTCCCTGTCTCACCCTCAACTGGTTCCTGCTGAACTTCAGCTGATCTCTAATTTAAAAAAACAGTGGCCAGGAATAAGGAGTAAAAATACTGTTGGACGACTAGTGCAATATTAAAATCATGGTTGTTATAGTATTATTTAGTAGTGCTCACTTGTTATCATGCTCGAATCTTCCTCTCATCATCAACCATCTAAAATCTCACTCCACTGAAGCACCTACCTGCACCTCAGCAGGTCTGGTGCTCCCTGTCTCACCCTCAGCAGGTCTAGCGCTGCCTGTCTCACCTTCTTCTTCATTTCCTGCTGAACTTCCTCTGGTCTCTTATATGAAAAAAGTGACATGAATAAGGTTTAAAAATGAAATGTGATGAGAATGTCACAAACAAGCAACAGTCACACAAACTCCATTTTTGTGTGGGGATTCTACTTTTTTTATTTATTTCGTGTCAAATGGTTTTTGTCTCTTACTGTAAAATTCGCCATTTTTTGTTGACTAGTAGTGTTGTTTAATGTTTAATGCTAACTAGCAAGATGTTTACGCTAGTCAGCCATTTTAGCGTTTGACCAGAAATACAATTATACTCTTGGACTAAATTATTACCAACTCACAATTCCTTTCTTTATTTTTTTGCCCATGAGAAGACCTCGCTGAGCTGCTGCCGTCTCTCTGACACCTGTGTCTGCCCTGGCTCCGACTCCGAGAAGGGTCCTGCATCACTCAGCCAGCTAACTCCCTGAGGGGAGGGGCTGTGTCGGAGAGAAGTCCGCGGTGTCTTTCAAAATAAAAGCTCGCGAGTCAAATATTTCAAAATCAATCTTTTTCTTCTCCATGTTATTGGGGGGGACAAATGCGCGTTTGTCCAATATTGGAGGGGACACGTCCCACCCGTCCACCCCGGTTCCTACGCCTTTGTTGAACAGTACTCCGATAGGTTTTACTTTTATTGAGAAGCATCTTCATTAGGACCATCTCAAGCAGAAAAGTATCTATGAGGCCTGAGACGCATTCAAGTTTGTCTGAAGACTATAAACACTCTTTTCTGTATAACTGAACTTTAAAAGAATTTCTTGCCAAATTATCTATAAAGACTTAGATTGAATCAACACAGAGTACATCAGAAAGTGGAAACCTTGGAGGGGTTTTAACTTTGATCCTGATTTAACACAAAGAGCACTTTTAGCCTCTGAAAGAATAAGGCCGTCAGTCTCGCTCATGTCTCAATACGGAGTAGAACCTGCAGAACATTTACTTAATAAAACACATCATGGTAATTAAAATATCAATATGCGATGCAATGATTTAGCAGTGATGTTCATCTACATTTTTTTCCTTTTTCGATTCATGATTGTGACTGATGTCAACACTAATGGGTTTTGCAGAAAAAAAACACCTATTCAGACCATTAAGCATGATCTTCATCACTTGGGTAATTATACGTTATATTGGTCCATTGTTTGTGTCAGCATTGTCTCGTTCCCTCTCTTGGTCTCTTGGTTTTGGATATCGCCAGGTAGGGATGAGCCGGGTACTTGTTTCAGACGAGTATCTGGTACGGATAAAGCATTTTTGATGAATACAAGCATGAAACGAGTAAAACTCGTAAATATCTGTAATCGTGCTGAAGGAAAATTCTCATTGGGTAACTGACTGTCTTCACGCTCTGTGTTTGGCCAGTCACATAGAGCGCCCGCCCCTCCCTACCCACAAAACTCTGCAGCCGGCCGGGAGCGCAGTCCGTCCGGCTCATCCACGCACACACACAGACAGTAACGGATCTTGCTGTGATTGCTTCACTGTTGCTCACGTTTCTTCAGTTTTCCCTAGGTTTTCTTCAGCTCGCCTCTGTTTCGGTTGAATATTCAAAGTTACTTTTTTCGTAACTTACGTAGTGCATTTGACAAGACCGAGCTGACGTGCTGCGTCAGTCACTACCTCCGCTCCGGTCGGGTTTTTTTATTTTTTTAACTCTCTCTCTCTCTCTCTCTCTCTCTCTCTCTCTCTCTCTCTCTCTCTCTCTCTCTCTCTCTCTCTCTCTCTCAGACACACACACCTTAATCAACATTGTTTTGTTTAACTTGGTGTGGGAAAATGCCATGAATGTTAAGAAAAAAAATCAGTTTAATCAAATTAAAATAAAAAAATATATAAAGTTGTGTCTGGTTCTAGCATTTCATTATTCCTAGTTCCTACTGCATGAGTTCAGATGTATTAATCCATGCACTTAAATATTAATGTTCTGATTTTATTGACACACTTGTTCTGTAATAGTTCCTTTACTATTGTGATCAAAAATATTTAATCTCAATTCTGAGGCTGCTCTGTAAATAGTTTTCAAATAATAGTTTTCAAATAAACAATACACATATCAACTTCTGATCATTCCATATCAATTTCAGACTTAAAATAATATATTGATGTAAACCACACCCACTTCCGGTTAAACCACGCCCACTTCCGGGTTATACCACGCCCACTCCGAGTACAGATACGGATAATTTAGTTAGTTGAACAGATACAGATACAGATAGCATAGGCGTCATTTTAACCGGGGACGCCGGGGACATGTCCCCGGCAAAATTTGTGATTGGCAGCTGTGTCCCCCCCACTTTCAAAAACGCCTGCTGATGAGGATTTTTGTTTTACCAGCTCAGATCTTATCCAGGGGTCGGCACCCTGTTCCCATCAAAGAACCATTATTACCCGTTTCCCACGGTAATTTTGGACGGACCTTAATAAGCAGTGACTTAAGTGAAGCAGGCAGGTCGCGCTAGAAAATTTCGTTTAAAAAGATGTCATAAATGTGTTCCCCCGTCATTTTTATTACTAAAATATGAAGTAAAAACTCACAATTTAATTTTCATTCATTTGTCATTAATATGTAGTCTACACCCGTGCGTTAAGTGGACCATCTTCCAGTAAACGCACAGCATCCAGTCCACCTCTCCAAATGCGTAAAATGTGCATCAGCCGCTAGTTAGGCGCGCGCGCACCATCAGCTGATCAGCCCAGACAAGAGCAGAGCGACTAGAGAAAGACTAGAGGATAATTGTGTCTGGATGTGGATGGAGATTACATTTTACAGCAGCCTGATCATCATTTAAATACGTAAACCATCACCTGTCTTCTAGTCCACGCTATCAGCATTATTTTATATTTTAATTGGTGTGTGTGTGTGTGTGTGTGTGTGTGTGTGTGTGTGAGTGAGTGAGTGAGTGAGTGAGTGAGTGAGTGAGTGAGTGAGTGAGTGAGTGTGTGTGTGTGTGTGTGTGTTTTCCACTTCAAACACTGGTCTAACCAACCAGACCAGCGTGTCCAGTAACACATTAATGTTACAATTAAACAGTTTCACTTCATGTAGGCTAGGAACATTTCACCTGCCGTGGCCCGACCGCTTCTGCTCCACATAAACTTTGTGCGTGATCAAATGTCTCTACGCTTCATGCGGAAGACGGGAACAAGCGCTGTTCAGCCAAAGTTTCATAATTTCATAAAAAGAACATTTTCCAAGTGACACATCCCTCAGAGAGACCGGGTTTCCAGAACGCTTCAGTGGGAGGAAATCATCGCATGCGCGTGGTTCTGCACTGCGCTGCACTGCGAACCCCAGATCTTCAGCTCACTGTCCACCGGGGGCGCTCCGAGCCGCGCTGAACACAGTGTCCAGTATAAAGAGCTCTGATGTTCTGATGGGAATATTTTACCTCCGCGTGTGCGTTAACGATTAAAATGTCAGCTCATCCATGCGCATCCGTGTGCGTCGGGGTAATTTTTTCAAACCAAGCAACATCCTTGAGTACATCTGTCAAAATAAACAGTCAAATGGAAATATATGTAACCTGCCGTTTAACTGTTTTGCCTTCCTGTGAAGATTGTTGCAAAGAGAAACAATTAAACTTGATTAACCTCAGAGCCACGCAGAGAACCATGCAGTGCGCATGCGGGAAGATTCCTCCCACTGAAGCGAGTGTTTTCCAAACCCTGTCTCTCAGAGAGACTTGTCACTTAGAAAATGTTCCCTGATGATGAAACTTTGGCTGAATAGTGCTTGTTCCTGTCTCCAATGTGGCGACACATCCAGGAGTCGTCTGAGGAGAAGCCCAGAATCTCACATCCTCTTCAGCTCATAAAGTGCCTATTACGCACAAGCGTGACCGGTCAACCACCGCAGACCGGGTTGGACCTGTTCAGGTTTACGCAGACAATCTTTACATTTAGAATTGGCATACAGGTGTAAAATTAATGCAGTAAAATATAAAGCATTTTATTTAAATATCCATTTATTATTTTACAAGCACAGAGAGTTGCATCAGATGGATGGAAGAGCCGCATGCGGCTCCAGAGCCGCGGATTGCCGACCCCTGTGCTAGCCTACTTTATTGTCCCCAGCAATTTTTAAACCCCACTCAAGTGTATGGTTATTGTCCCCAGCAATTCTGAAAACAAACTGACGCCCTTGACAGATAGTGGTGTATTTGCTCATCCCTATCTCCAGGGCATAAATCAGATCTCAGTGACGTTGCCTGAGAAAGCTGAAGACAGCACTAAACACCCTTTGCACAGCAATTTGAAATCTACAGCACATCTAAAGCGGAGCGGTCGTATAGTGCAGCTGGGTCGGGACTGAGCGGCTGAAGTCCCGCTGGTGATGCCATTTAATGGAGCGCTAAGCTAGGCTAAGATGCTAAACTCGACCAGCTAAAGCTTTCACCTGTGGAGCAATCCATCGCACTTTATTCGGACCAGAGTTGTCATTGGGGAAAGAGTTCTGTAAAATTAACAAGGAACAAGCCCAAGGTCTGGATCCCGGCTCTGATAGTTGGCGACGGAAGCTTCAAGGCCCAGCAGCCAGGCTACACTGCCTACCTCCAGGCCCAGCAGCAAGCTCAGCAACACTAACCTTCAAGCCAGGTCCAGGCTCCACCATCGGTCTCCAGGCCCAGCACCCTGGCTCCACTACCGGCCTCCTGGACCAGCGTCTGGGCTGCACCGCCCACGTTCTGGCCAGGGAGCCGGGTGCCTCGGGCCCTGCATCCGGACTGGGCTGCTGGCCTCCGGGTCCAGCAGCCAGGCTCCACCAATAGCCACTGGGCCCTACTTCTTGGCTCTTCTAGGCTAGGCCTGGCTACAAAGAAAATCTCTACAGCACTGCCTTCAATCGGGTAGGAGGTTGCATATTTTATTTATTTATGTATTTTATTTTTTTTTAACTTTAGCTAAGTGAATTGTCTTCATATCCGGCCACTAAAATGGCAGTGAAAGTTCTACAGAAAGATATGGAGGAGGTGAAGGACTCTGTGAGCATGATGACAGCTGAGTTGACGACTCTGACGAAACAGCAAGCCTGCATTAAGGACTTACTTGCTGAGCTCAAAGATCTTAAAATGTGCAATATGGAATAAGAAAGGAAAATTGACTTGCTCGAAAACCGCGTGGCAGAGCTAGAACAGCAATCAAGAATGAATGATATAATCATTACAGGTCTTAAAATTAGGCCGAAAAGCTACCTCCAAGAAATAAAGGGAATAGGTGATGAGAATGGGGCTGACCAAGATGATACAGCTGAAGAGCAGGTTGTGTCATTTCTGAAAAGTAAAGAAATTTCAGTTGATAAAATAAATATTGAGGCATGACATTCATTACCTTTCATGAAAAATCAGGACAAAGCCGTGATTCCAACTATTATGATTCGCTTCAATAGTTGGAAGCACAAAGTGGATCTGCTCAAAGGGAGGAAATTAAAGGGAACAAATGTGTACATGAATGAAAATCTTACGAAGAAAAATGCAGACATTGCTCGTAGAGCGAGACAAATGAAAAAGCAAGGATACGTAGAGTCTACCTGGACTATGAATTGTAAGGTGTTCATCAAACAGAAAGGTGCTCCTGAAAATAGTCATGGGTTCTGGATCAGAGATATCAAGCAACTAGAAAATATGAAGTGATGAGGTTGAAGTTTTGATGGTCATGTTCTAATTTATTTTAATTTTTTTGTGGGTGTTGTTCTATTTACTTAATTTTCTTTGTGTAATTCATTTTCTTTCAAGGGTGATTTTGACAATGATATTGACCCAGAAAATAACTTTTGTAGCAACAAACAGAATGAACGTAATTATTATACAGAAGAACAATTTATTGAAAAGGTAATAACGGATGACCTTATATCAATTATACACTTTAATAGCAGGAGCCTGAACCTGAATGTCTCAAAAATAGAAGATTGTCTCAGAGAAATTGGCAAGAAGTTCACAGTGATAGCAATATCGGAAACTTGGTTGAGTGACGAACAAGCGGATGAGATGCAGATTAAAGGATATGTTAAGTATTTCACAAACAGAAAAACATCAAAGGGAGGAGGTGTTGCCTTATATGTTGATGAAAGGTATAAAAGCCGATATGTTGAAAAAATGTAATTTGTAATGGACAATATTATGGAGTCCGTTACAGTGGCGGTTGATTTGTGGAAGTCAAAAAACACTATTTGTTGTGTGTATAGAAAACCTGGATCATGTGTAGAAAATTTGAAGGACAGGTTGTCTGAATTAAATATCAGTAATGGTACTAAGCAAGTCTTTATTTGTGGCGATTTTAACATTGATTTGTTGAACCCCAAGAAAAATAATTCGACAGCTGAGCTTATACAGATGAAATGTACAGTCTGGGACTATATCCTACAATAACTCAGCCAAGCAGGATAACAAGGCATAGTGCCACCCTTATTGATAACATATTTACAAATGTTGTAGACAGGACAGTTTTGTGTGGGTTGATCAATCAGTCAATCAAATTTAAGTGCTTTTCAAACAAAGTGCTACTCAAAGTGCTTTACAAAATGACCCCAGATTCCCATAACAGGTTAAAAACATTAACAGACATATGCAAGCACACACACACACGCACGCACACACGCACGCACGCACGCACGCACACACACACACACACACACACACACACACACACAAGTAAAAATTATATCTGGCTGAGTCCAGATGAGCCAAGTAAGGTAACGCAAGGAAACGCCATCAGAAGCAGCCTGCTCGACCCGAGCAGCTCTCTTTTTCTGTGATTTTACAGAAAAATAGGCAATCACAGGGGCTCATTTTACAGGACCAGGGCATTGCAGGAGAATGTATTAAGAAGAAATTTATTATTTCTATACATGTTTTGGCTGTCAAGCTTCCATATTGCCCCTTTAAAGACATAATAGATTGTATATCAAAACCTGGGATCCTGTTTCCCCAGCGAGAGCAGCCATGTACGGTGCTCAGTCACTGTAGCCACAGGTGGGAGGGAGATCTTGGGAGGAGCGCAGAGCACATTGACTCCTGCAGGTTGATGAGAATCAAGTGTGGAGTTCCTCAGGGGTCAGTGTTGGGGCCCTTTTTGTTCATCTTGTTTATAAATAATTTAAGGGAGGCATACACGGAGCTTAAACCCATTTTGTTTGCAGACGATGCAACCTTAGTTTGTTGTGGGGAGAATTTGAATCAGATTCTGGACACTGTACATAAGGAGCTCTCAATATTGAAGACCTGGTTTGCCAAAAACAAAGTTTATTATTTTTGGAAATAAACACAATGATCTAAATTCTAAACTCAGGATAAATAATATTGAAATTGAAAGGGTAACAACAATCAAGTTTCTTGGAGTGATAATAGACAATAAATTAAATTGGAAACTACATATAACTTACATTAGGACAAAAATATCAAAATCAATAGTTATACTGTATAGAGTTAAAAAGGTTATCAATACGTCTTCTCTGCTAACCCTATATTCTTCTTTTATTGTCCCTTACTTAGATGAGTATATATATAGTAGATGTATGGGGCAATACATACAAAACCAATTTAGAACCACTGTGTACTGTACAAAAAAAGCAATATGAATAGTGGCTAATGCAGAATATAGACAACATACTCATTTACTGTTTATTAAATTAAAAATTCTCAAGTTTAAAGATCTTGTTAACTATAGAATAGCACAACTTATGTTTAAACTACTTTACCAGGAAGCCCCTTACAGTATCCAGAAGTTGTTTCAACTAAGGGATGGAAATTATACTTTACGTGGAACATTTATTTATAAGACACCTTAAATTAGAACCAACAGGAAATATCACTGTATTACATCCAGAGGAGTACAAACATGGAATAACTTGAGTGAAGCAATAAAGAAATGTAAAACAATTAGTAAATTGATTTGACTAATTGTTTTCTTTTTTTCCTGATGATTTTCTGATAAAAGTCAGGTTACGAGAATGCATTATTGTAATCTAATCATCATGGGATCCTTAAATAAGCTGTTTCAGCTTCTTGGAGTCCCTTTCACAAATTTAATTTATGTAGTAGAGTGATATTGTGTATATTGTGTACAAGAATGTTATGAAAATGGTATGTGAATAAATAAATAAATAAGTAAATAAAGTTAAAGTTAGCATATGGAAAATTTTATAAAAAAGCTATATTTAAAAAAATAATACCTCCATGGGCCATTCAGAGGTGTGCACAATGAATGTACAGTTTCTCCTTTAAAAGCTAAATTAAAAAAGATAATTAATAAAATGTTTATTTTTATGTTTCTATCTACCAGCCACCTGAGGGCACTGATGCGCTAAAAGGTTCGCTCAGCAAGACGAGGCTGCGACTTTGTAAAATGGTGTACTTGACAAGTCATGCCACTGATTCTGAGCCAGAAGATGTTCAAACGTTAAATACTGTTGTGTATTTAAACTTATTAGTAGAAATAAGTCCTTATCCTGTACGATTTGTCACAGAACATGGTGCTGGAACGTATCAGCAGTGAACCAACATCCCAACGGCTGGAAAATTAGTCCTCTTGTTGCAATACCACCTCTGAACACCAGAGTCTGCCAGAGTGATCGCCAGTGTCCGTGTTTCATATTCAACCTTTAAAGCCAGCATCTTACTGGGGCAGCAGCTATTGGCCACTATTTGGGGACACAAAATTAAGAAAATATACAAATTTTAACTTTTGCAAGAATTTAAAATATGGCTGGGTAACATGGAGTATGTGATGTCATTTTAAACCTTTTAAAAGTAGCAAATCTTCATGCTGCAATGTAGTCTGTTTTAATGAGTTTCACAGTTTATTCAGTTTTATGTAATCCCCTAGTTTCTTTATTGTTCTAATACATTTTAGGAAGGGTTGAAGATGCTCGTAGACTTAAGAAATGACCTCACATTGCAGTGAAGGTACAATGAGATGTTGCATGAATATCCTAAAAGGATTCCATCTTGTGCAAATTTAAAATGTAGGTGAGGAAAATACTGTGGAATAAACACACTTAGATAAAAAAAAATATAGAAAAACACACTAAACTGGTCTGTCTGGATGAGTAGAGAGCATCCATGCAGTACTGCCTGTTCAGCAGTAGATGGCAGGTAGAACCACTGTTTTATAACATGACTACAAAAGGCACTGCAGTAAGAAAGAATAGTGCGACCACAGGGCAAAATAATCTTTTTGAATCCACGTCCCAGTGGAGAACGCGCTCTAGTGTGTGGTCAAAACCAAAAGGCTTCTTCTAGGTTGGCTGTCCAACCGCACCTGAGTGATACAAAATCGAAATGCATTGTGTAACAATTGGTGGTGGGGGACGTGTGTGTGAGCTACTCTGGAAGAATGAAACTGTGAGAGACAAAGACAGCGTTCTGGACGGACACACGGGCAGAACGAAGGGCAAACCAGCCACATGCACAGCTACAGACTGACAAATCCATCGCAGGTCATCCTGTGGGACGGGGCAGTCGACACAGTGTGACAGCCAGGTAAACAGAGACAGAGGCAGACCGCGGCACTGAGGGAGGCATGAATCTGAATCCTAGTAGTAGCTGGGTGATACTCTGTTACTCTGAAACATCTAAAAATACAAGCAATAACTCAGGAAGGTTCAATAACATTTTGCATGTTGCAAACATGTCTGACTCTTACCGCAAGCCGACTTCTTTGATCAACAATGCTTTAAAAAGAAACTGCCGATGTCAGGCCTCGTGTTAGTTGGAATGTGTGTGTTCTCCTTTTCTTCTTTATATCCTACTTTCCAACAACTAGGTCACCCCATGTTACAGTGCCTTACCCATAACCCCTGTCTGCTGTGGGAAATGTGCATAGTCTCTACGTAGAGTGAACAACTATTTATAATCGCCGTCCTGTCCCGGAAATCAGTTTTGGTACTGGCCTGTTCTTCCAATCTGCCCCCATTTTTTTGTCAAAGTTGTCAACCTTTCACGCCCTTCATTTCTTCTCTTACTGCATGTTAAACTCAAATGGAAGGTTAGAAAGAACTGAAAAGAGAGGTTAAGATGTCCTCCCACTGTAATAATGTTGAAATATGAAGCTAAACTGTTTTAGAAACACTCCCGTGATATATTTTTTAAGTCAGAGTCTGTGCAGCTGAAAGACCCACTAACTCACTTACACACATCATTATGGTTTTAATCATCCAATTACTAATGTAGTGTACCAAACGGCCATGTTTGTCATAAAAAAATGACCAGAAGCTAAGTTTTATAACTTACAGGCCAAACTTCTTCATACAGGTCAATGTGGCACTGTGGTTCCGATATGAAGAAATGAACTTGTGCCAATAGTCTTATCTAATCCTGCGCTGCGGTACGTCATAAGTCTTCAAGGCTGCAAGATGCAGGACCTCTTATCTATCCTCTTTGAATAAAGCTAGTCTCATAAGTTATGAGCTGGCTCATACGTTACTTTAAAACTTCATTTAATCATGTTTTGTTAAATGAGCAATGTGTTTAAATCCAAAGTGTTTTAATAATGTGTCCTATACTTTACATTAATGAATGATGGGTTAAAATTAATATTTTTCCTGTAATGATCCCTTTCATATCCCTCCCACTGTCTTTATGCGTGACCCCACGAAGAAAGTTGACCATTGAACAGGATTGATGGTTTATCCCTAGAGGTCCACGTGGCAGGGGTGAGGTGGTGCTCACTCCTCACCCCTGCCATATAGACCCAAGGAATAAACCATCAACCCTGCTCAGTGGTCAACTTTCTTCATGGGGTCACACCCATTAGGACAGTGGGAGGGTTAAACTACACCAGATCAGTAATTGTTGAATTAATAATTTAATCTATCAGTATGAACACAATGATATAATGACATTATTATTATTATTAATGTTTAACATATTTACTCTACATAACTAAATAATAAAATTCAGATTTATCTAAATTTATGGAACACGGAGACCAAAGCGACATCTAGTGGTAGTGGGTTGTTTTTGCAACAACAGAACTAGGTTTTTAGACGTCGGGATGCCAGGTTTACTGCCGATGTGTGACGTGACCAACCAGCACCATGTCTATTGGCGAGTCGTACAGGGTAAGGACTCATTTCTTCGACTGGAGCACTGCGTGGGAATATCAGGTTTAGCACTCCAGTGGATAAAATCTTACCTGTCAGGGAGGAATTTTTGTGTAGGACTGGGGGACTGTTCGTCTGATACTGCTGATTTGCAGTGTGGAGTGCCTCAGGGATCAGTCCTGGCACCTCTCCTCTTTTCCCTCTATCTGCTGCCGCTGGGTGACTTGTTTCGTCAGCACAACGACAAGTTTCACCTGTATGCGGATGACTGTCAAATCTATTTACCTGTATCAGGCAATAACTCAAGTTCTTTTAAACCACTCTTGGACTGCTTGGAGGAGGTCAAGTTATGGATGGCTCAAAATTTATTGTTCTTCAACCAGAATAAAAGTGAGACTATCCTGTTCTGCCTGAAATACAAACATGGATGTGCCCGAGGGATTGACTCTCCTTCATTAGCGCCTTTTGAGAAGGCTGTGGTCACCAACCTGGGGGTGAAGTTGGATGTTGAGCTCACACTGGACACCCAGGTCAATGGAACAATCAGATCCTGCTATTTCCATCTCAGGAGAATAGCAAGGATTAAGCCGCTTCTTTCACGCAAACATCTGGAAACTGTCATCAACGCCTTCATTACCACCAGACTAGACTACTGTAACTCACTTTATGCAGGCATCAAGCAGGCCTCCATAGCGAAACCACAGAAGGTCCAAAATGCGGCAGCCAGGTTACTGACTGGTACCAGGAGATCTGAACACATCACGCCTGTCTTGGCATCGCTACACTGGCTTCCAGTCTCCTTTAGAATTTCGTTTAAAGTTCTGGTGTTTGTTTTTAAATGTTTAAATGAGTTGGCTCCACGTTATCTGGCAGATCTGATCCATCCTTATGTTCCCGCAAGGAACCTTCGGTCAGCGCAACAAGGACTGTTGGTCATTCCTAAACACAGACTACAATCTCGAGGGGGTCGTGTTTTCTCGGTGCTGGGGCCGAGGCTCTGGA